>NC_053025.1:512770324-513044054 GCF_003073215.2 Triticum urartu | reverse complement strand
CCACGCCAAGGAAAGTCCCTTCCGGACCCGGGACAAAGTCTTCAATCTTGTATCTTCATAGTCCAGGAGTCCGGCTGAAGGTATAGTCCGGCCATCCGGACACCCCCTAATCCAGGACTCCCTCACTCACCTTTTCCTTTCTTCATTCCAAAGTACAGACATCAGCCCAAGTAGCCCCCAAGGGCCGGTTTATGATGTTAATCATAAACCGGGACTTTTGTAATATCTTAATCCTTGCATGCTGATCCTTAATATGTCAAGTTCTCAGCAAAAACCTGTACATTATCATTGTATTCTTGTAGTTTTCATCGGTGTAGCCCCCAAGGGCCGGTTTAGCTTTGCGAGGTAAACCGGGTCTTGAATCAATGCGTCAGTTTTGAACAGATGTACATTAGCCCCCAAGTGTTAAGGATAATGTGTGCATTGTACTTGAGACTTGTGAAAGATTTTTTGATAATAGAGCAAATAGGCATTAGCCCCCAAGTACAAAGTGCATAACTTGTTATACGCTTGGTACTTAGAAAATACATATCCCATTGTTTGACATATCTTCGCCTTTACAGGCTGAGTTGAGTAAGAGGGATGCTCAAACCGCTGACCTTCAAGAGAACGTAAAGTCCCAACAAGCAGAAGCTTCCAAAGCCAAAGAGGAGCTGACCAATGCCCTGGTAGCTATGGAGAAGTTGAAAGAGACTTTCAACAAGGAGCGTGCTGACTGGGAAACAGAAAAGGCCGGTTTGACCAGGAAAACTGAGGACGCAGAAGCAACCCTGAAGCCAGTGGTAGACGAACTGACCGGCTTGAAGCAGCAGATTGATGCCATGACATCTGTTGTGTTTGGTAAGTACCTTCTCATGCTGTTTGTCCAATTCATAAGATGTTATCATTGACCGGTTTACTGATATTAAGCTGTGACAGGCACCCGTATTGCTCATCTGGGTTCTGACATGCGGATGAAGCTTAAAGTGGCGTATACCTTAATAGAACAGCTATATTCTGGATCCCAGCATGCCATCTGTACTGCTGCCTATAACAAGCCGGCGCCCTCGTTGATAAAGGAAACCCTTGAGAAGTTGGCCATGCTACCTGCCCGTATTACAGAACTGAAGGAAGCAGCCGCAAGAGCAGGAGCGCTGACCGCACTAATCCGGGCCAAGGCATGGATTCCTGATCTTGAAGCGGCAGATATCATTAAAGGATATCCAAGTGTAAAGGAGGATGGTTCAGACTTCAACAATGATGACCTCCGAAAACTCTCAAAGGAGATGCGGCTAATAGCCAGCAAACTAGCGGAGGACACAAACCTATCTCATTTCCAACCGGTTTACGATGCTGAGGGAAAGAGACAGCCTGCCGTGATCCATGAAGTTGAAGAACTTGTGCCTCCAATCCGTAAGCATACTTACGCTCCTGACATTGACCCCTCCAGCCTTATCCATGAAGAGGTCGTGTTTCAAGCTTTAACCGGAATCGATTGGTCAACGGTTGATTTCCAGCGTCTGGGGAGGGATGAAGAGGATGCGACTACTCAGGATGACCCTCAATCGTCAAGTCATCCCGATGAAGCATCTTAGACCGGCGACCGGTTTACGAACTACAGTCTGCCGCTGCTTGAAAACAATTACTCAATTTGGGCCGTTTTGAAGCTCCTTGTAATAGGATAGCAGAAACACCTTTATCTGTCATGCCATCGAGCATGCTTGTGTTGCTTGATATTTTGAAAACTTATTCCACTTGTGGGATCTATTGATACATAGTCCATGATGATTTGTGTTCCTGCATACAAGAGCTTGAAAGCGCCCTAATGGTTTACCACTGGACGGGTCATGATAACCAAAAATATACATAACTTGGATGAATAACCAAGATTTGCATTAACCAGATAAAATAAATAATATTTGTGACATACATCGTTGGCTGACCAACTGCTTGTATGGTAGAGGTGAAAAAAAACACCAATCCGGAGTGTGGATAACTCCTGGCCCTCTTGCCGGTTCATTATAGAAACCATATTGGGCTAGAAAAGCCGTTGATTTGTTCGTATAATGCTGGTGACATCTAGTCAAAACCAGACCGGAGCAGTATGCTACCGGTTTAAAAAATGATCATGTACTGACACTAAGCGCTGAAAGTCATGCTGGGTTGTAATGAACACCGGTTTATCAGAAAAAATATTTATAAATCCCTTATCATACAAACAGCAAAAACAAAAGAAATATGCAAGGCTTTTCATGGGCTGCCAGGCCCTAAATCGAGGCTTTTCATGGGCTGCCAGGCCGCTGAGTTAAACCATTTTACAAAGACTTTTAAGATGGACCTCAATCTTTAACCAATCACCAGTTTAACTTTGACAAGTTCAGGGTCCATGGGATTGACTTGTCAAATGTTTGATGGGTCATACCAGGTTTACCTGGACGGAGTGGCTTACTTAAAGAGGCAGGATAACCCGGGGTTTTAGGTGAATACACCTGGCTTCCAAGCCTGGCTTGATAGCCTATTACAAGGGTTCAAGCTCATTGTTCGTTGCGAAGCAAGGAGCCCCCAGGTAATATGTGAGCTGTGCTCAGTGGTTACCTATGTTTGAGATGTGCTTAATGCAACAGACTCTCTTTGGCTCCACATAATTTCCTTTTGGCCTAAATCCTATCAAGAGGTGTAGCTATGGTGTGAAGACAACCAAGCCCCCTAGTGATATCCCTTTTTGGTTTTAAACCGATCAAGAGGTGTAGCTATAGTTCGGATACGACCAAGCCCCCTAGTGATTCTCTTTATCTCCGTGTGGCCGTCTAGGCCGGTTTAACAAAACGCCGCTTTGTCAGTAGAAGCTCTTGTAGGCTCACACATGATGTAAAAAGAACGGAGACCCCGGTTTATTCGAGGCTCCAGTTTATTATATAATATATACATTGTCATAAATATGTACATAAGAAGAGCCTGTGGCTCAAGTATAGTAAGGCCGAAGAAGAGCTATATTCCATGGCCGATTGGTCTCCTCCTCTGATTTATGTGAGTCTTTGTGCTCTCGAACATCAATGAGGTAGTATGACCCGTTGTGCAGATTCTTGCTGACCACAAAAGGTCCTTCCCAAGGTGGGGATAACTTGTGCATATCAGTCTGATCCTGGATGAGCTGAAGCACCAGATCGCCTTCTTGAAAAGTTCTGGTCTTAACTCGGCGGTTGTGATAACGTCGGAGATCTTGCTGATAAATCGCCGAACGTGCTGCTGCAAGATCACGCTCTTCATCTAACAGGTCCAGTGAATCTTGACGTGCCTGCTCATTATCAGCTTCAACATAATCTGCCACACAGAGTGAGTCGTGACGGATGTCACTAGGAAGAACCGCTTCTGCTCCATAAACCATGAAGAAAGGCGTGTAACCCGTAGACCTATTAGGTGTGGTATTGATGCTCCAAAACATAGAAGGTAGCTCCTCCACCCAACAACCCGGCGTCCGCTTTAAAGGAACCATAAGCCGGGGTTTAATACCTCTCAAAATTTCTTGATTTGCCCTCTCAGCTTGTCCATTAGACTGGGGGTGAGCCACTGATGCTACATCAAGCCGGATGTGCTCACGTTGGCAAAATTTCTCCATCTCACCCTTTGACAGATTAGTACCGTTGTCAGTGATAATACTATGTGGGAAACCAAACCGGAATATCACCTTTTTGATGAATTGAACCGCCGTGGATGCATCACACTTACTGACCAGCTCTGCTTCCACCCACTTGGTGAACTTGTCAACTGCCACTAATAGGTGGGTCTTTTTGTCCTTGGATCTCTTAAAGGGTCCAACCATATCAAGCCCCCAAGTTGCAAACGGCCAAGTTATTGGAATCATCCTCAACTCCTGAGCCGGAACATGAGCGTGACGTGCAAATTTTTGACAACCATCGCACCTTTTGACTAAATCCTCAGCATCAGCATGAGCTGTTAACCAATAGAAACCGTGACGAAAAGCTTTGGCCACCAAAGATTTTGAATCGACGTGGTGACCACAATTCCCTTCATGGATTTCTCACAAAATCTCACAACCCTCTTGAGGAGAGACACAACGCTGAATTGCCCCTGTGACGCTGTAATGATGTAACTCCCCATTGATTATGGTCATTGACTTGGAACGCCGGATTATCTGCCGGGCCGAGGTTTCATCCTCCGGTAACTCGCCCCGGTTCATGTAAGCCAAGTACAGGATCGTCCAATCCGGCATGACATGCAAAGCTGCCACCAATTGGGCCTCTGGATCAGGAATAGACAACTCCTCCTCTGTTGGTATCTTGACCGACGGATTATGCAGGACGTTGAGGAAGACATTTGGTGGGACCAGTTTACGCTGAGAGCCAAGGCGGCTTAAAGCGTCCGCCGCTTCATTCTTTTGGCGGTCTATATGATCAACTTGGTAGCCCTTGAAATGACCAGCCACTATGTCCACCTCTCGTCGATATGCAGCCATGAGTGGGTCTTTAGAATCCCAAGTGCCAGATACCTGTTGAGCCACCAGATCCGAGTCATCGAAGCACTTAACCCAGCTTAAGTTCATCTCCTTAGCCATCCGAAGACCGTGGAGTAAGGCCTCGTACTTAGCTGCATTGTTAGTACAAGGGAACATTAGGCGGAGGACATAACAAAAAATTTCACCTCGTGGGGAAGTTAAGATGACTCCAGCCCCCGAGCCCTCTAACTGTCTGGATCCATCAAAGTGAATAGTCCAATACGTGTTGTCTGGCTTTTCCTCAGGTGCCTGCAACTCTGTCCAATCATTGATGAAGTCCACGAGTGCTTGGGATTTGATCGCCGTGCGAGGTGTATATTTGAGCCCGTGAGGTCCAAGCTCAATAGCCCACTTGGCAACCCGGCCAGTTGCTTCTCTGTTTTGGATGATATCTCCCAGAGGGGCTGAACTAACCATTGTGATAGGATGACCCTGAAAATGATGTTTGAGCTTCTGGCTTGCCATAAACACCCCATACACCAGCTTCTGCCAATGCGGATACCTCTGCTTTGATTCGATAAGCACCTCACTGATATAATAAACCGATCGTTGAACCGGATACTCCTTTCCAGCCTCCTTGCGCTCCACCATAATAGCCACACTAACAGCCCGGGCATTAGCAGCCACATATAGCAGTAAAGGCTCTTTATCGATTGGAGCCGCAAGGACAGGTGGTTCAGCTAACTGCCTCTTCAAATCCTCAAACGCCTTATCAGCCGCATCACTCCAGACAAAATCATCTGTCTTTTTTAACATCTGATATAAAGGGATAGCCTTCTCCCCAAGACGACTAATGAACCGGCTCAAGGCCGCAATCCGGCCTGCCAAGCGCTGAACATCATTGATACATGTCGGTTTAGCCAAAGAGGTGCTAGTTGTGATCTTCTCTGGATTAGCCTCAATGCCCCTGTTAGACACCAAAAAACCCAAGAGTTTGCCTGCCGGAACACCAAAGACACATTTGTCTGGATTAAGCATCATCTTATAAACCTAGAGATTATCAAAGGTTTCTTTTAAGTCAGCTATCAATGTTTCCTCCTTCCTGGACTTTACCACAATATCATCCACATATGCGTGAACATTGCGCCCAATCTGCTTATGAAGACAATTCTGAACACAACGTTGATAAGTCGCCTGGGCACTCTTGAGCCCAAAGGGCGTGGAGACATAGCAGAAGGCTCCAAAGGGAGTTATAAAAGTTGTTTTCTCCTAGTCCTTAACTGCCATTTTGATCTGATTATAACCAGAATAAGCATCCAGAAAACACAAACGGTCGCAACCCACCGTAGCATCAATAATCTGATCAATACGAGGGAGGGCAAAAGGATCTGTTGGGCAAGCTTTGTTCAAATCTATGTAGTCCACACACATACGCCAAGTGTCGTTTTTCTTAAGAACCAACACCGGATTAGCCAACCACTCAGGGTGGAAAACCTCCACGATAAACCCTGCGGCCAATAGCCAAGCTACCTCCTCACCGATAGCCTTGCGCCTTTTTTCGTTGAAGCGGCGGAGAAACTGTCTGACCGGTTTAAACTTAGGATCTATATTAAGTGTGTGATCAGCGAGTTCCCTCGGGACACCTGGCATGTCAGAAGGCTTCCATGCAAAAATTTCCCGGTTCTCACGGATGAACTCGATGAGCGCGCTTTCCTATTTGGGATCCAAGTTAGCGTTGATGCTGAACTGCTTGGATGAATCGCCAGGAACAAAATCAACCATATTAGTATCTGTGGCCGATTTAAACTTCAACGTCGGGTCGTGCTCTGTAGTTGGCTTTTTCAAGGAAGTCATGTCTGTCGGATCAACCTTGTCCTTATAAAACTTCAACTCCTCTGTGGCACAAACCGATTCAGCGTAAGCCGCATCACCTTCCTCACATTCCAGAGCAATCTTCCTGCTCCCATGCACTGTGATTGTCCCCTTATGACCTGGCATCTTAAGCTGCAGGTAAACATAACACGGCCGTGCCATGAACTTGGCATAAGCCGGTCGCCCAAACAGGGCGTGATATGGACTCTTCATCTTCACCACCTCAAAAGTCAATGTTTCTGACCTTGAATCATGGTCACCTCCAAATGCCACTTCTAGAGATATCTTGCCCACCGGATATGTAGACTTACCGGGCACCACACCATCAAAAAACTGTGTTTGACGGTTTAAGATTCTTATCGGTCAAACCCATACGGTGGAAGGTATCATAGTAGAGAATATTGATACTACTTCCCCCATCCATGAGCACCTTGGTGAACTTATACCCCCAACCTGGGGTGCCACCACTAAGGCCAGATGACCTGGATTATCAACCCGGGGTGGGTGATCCTCTCTACTCCATAAAATGGGTTGCTCAGACCAGCGTAGATACTGAGGTACTGTCGGTTCAACAGAGTTCACGGCCCTCTTGTGAAGCTTTTGATCACGCTTGCACAAGCTAGTGGTGAATACATGATACTGCCCACTATTCAACTGCTTCGGATTGCTCTGATAACCCGACTGCTGCTGTTGATTCCCCTGATGGTTATAACCTCACTGGTTGCCCTGGTTCCCTTGACTGTTATGGCCGGTTTGGTTGCCTTGAAATCCTGAACTAGAGCTACCGGCTCTGTAACCCGGCCCATGAAAACCACCTCCTGAACCGCCGGGCGGGCCATTGTCGTATTGGAACATATTGGAGTTCTTGAAATCTCGCATGATATAGCAATCCTTCCAAAGGTGTGATGCTGGTTTCTCCTTTGATCCATGCTTTGGACAAGGTTGATTTAACAGGCGCTCCAGATTGGGGCCTGATCCTCCGCCCCTCTGGGGCTGTTTGCCCTTATGACGCTGACCGTTATCCTGAGCATTGGTGTTAGCCACAAAATCTAGACTATTGTCAGCTTTGTGCTTACCATTGTTCCCATGACCTGCCGGGTTATGCTTCTGTCCCTTGGTGTTGTCGTTCTTCTTTCCTTTCCCCGGTTTATTCTCCTCTGAGTTAGGGTCTTTGGTATTATCTGAATCAGCATACTTAACCAAAGCGGCCATAAGCGTTGACATATCATTGCAGTGAAGTTTGAGCCTTCCTAACTTCTGTTTGAGCGGCAGAAACCGGCAATTGCCTTCCAATGTTAACACTGCAGTATCTGCATTGATGCGGTCTGACGAGTGCAGAATAGTTGAGAGCCACTTCACCCAATGGGTTGTAGACTCTCCATCCTCTTGAACACAAGCGGCCAGGTCCACAATTGACATAGGCTGCTTACAAGTATCCTTGAAATTCTGGATAAACCGGTGCTTTAATTCGGCCCATGATCTGATAGAGTTGGCCGGCAAGCTCTTTAACCAAGTACGAGCTGTCCCCTCCAACATCATGGTGAAGTATTTAGCACACACCGCTTCGTCCACGTCTAACATATCCATTGCCATCTCATAACTTTCAACCCATGCGTCTGGTTGTAAATCAGCGGTGTAATTGGGCACTTTATGAGGTCCCTTGAAATCCTTGGGCAGTCGTATATTACATAAAGCGAGGGTAAGACACGGTACCCCTAAAGAGTTGAAGACCATGCCGGGCTCCGCTGAAGTGGTAGGGCGAACCGGAGTATGCTGGAGGGCAGCATGCAAAGCTGCTAACTCGGCTTCCCGACGTGCACGACCATGATCCACCACATCCTGCGCATTAGCACCGCCACCCGCCGGATTGTGCCTTCGCGGCGAGTTACGATGACGTACACTGCTTGACACGGCCGGTTCATCCTCCACGTGCCTACTATAGCTTCGACTCGGACGGGGGGTGGAATGAATCCTCTCGCGGCTATGCGAATAAGCTTGCTGCTGGTTTAAAGCTGTTTGAAGGAGCTCTCTGGCCCGTCGTGTCTCAATCGCCGCAGGTGACTCATCATTCGCCTGGAGGGCTGCCAATCGTGAAGCGACGGCTACAATGTTATCCAACGGGTTGGAGTAGTGTCCTGGGGGTGTCGGAACATACTGCGGCTCAACGTTGTTCTGACGTGGCGGGTCCATTGCTCGTGGCTGAACCGGCGCTCTAGTCCCCAGTGCCTCCGTCCGGTTTACCACTGGCTGGTAACTGGTTCCATCTCCTGGTGTGTTGAAGAGATTTCTTGGCTCATAACCCGGTGGGAGGTGCGACCGGTATCTCCTTCTCATGACCTCATCTGAGGCGTTCTGGTCCATCCTAAGCCGGTAGGCCTGAGCTTCCAACTCGGCCCGTTCTGTAGCCATCCTGGCGTTCTCTGCTGACAGGCCCGCTTTAGCCTGAACTATCTGATCCTTCACCTTTGCAATCTCCGCATTGTGCTGATCTCGGGCTGCGGCGTCTACTTCTGCTGCCATCAATGTTGCCAAAGAGTCAAACAAGTCAGACAGTGCTTGAGACGGAGGCGGCGCTGAGCCACCTGCTCCCGCTAGTGTTGCTGTTGCTAAACCGGAAAGCATTGCCGCGGCGGTGGACGAATGATGCGCTAGTTGTGTACCGGCCATGAAGATAGCGACCCGGTTTGGCAGATCGAGGGGGTCCAGAATACTATTGCCATCGGAACCTCCGCTAATCCGGTCGTCCTGCAACTGATACAGCGACTCAGTTTCTCCGGTTGAAGACTCGTCATCAGAATAGACAACGGTTTCTCCATCAGACGCCGATCCGTCCTCATATTCCGCCCCATGGATGGCACCTACGAAGACATGCCTTGCTGTGGGCTGAACCAGGGAAGGGCTTGCACGTTGATCCGTCTCGATGATGTCGGTGCAGGTGTCCGGCTCAGGACCCGGTTTGCCGTTTTTTCCGATGAAGACGTGGATCCCACCAAAGGGGACCCGGTACCCGTATTCGATTGAACCGGCATCGGGACCCCATCCTGTGTCGTCGATGTAGAGCTTGCCGCGACGACTCTTCGTCATCCGGCCCACGGCGTATCCCTTGAGTCCATCAAAGCTGCCCTTCAAGAACTCGAAACCATCGTGCGATAGCCCCACGGTGGGCGCCAACTGTCGTGGGTTTGTCACGGCAGATGTCCTCGTGAAAGGACTTAGTCGTGGAGCCATCGCTACGGGTTAGCTTAAAGGGGTTAAACCGGACAAGGGACACGAGGGACTTTATACTAGTTCGGCCCCTTCGATGAAGGTAAAAGCCTACGTCTAGTTGTGATTGGTATTGCTGGGGTTTCGATGACCAGGGAGCAAATCCGCTTTGCCTAGCTCTCGAGTTGTTGTGTGTTGTCCTCAAACCACGGCCGGGTCGTCCCTTTATATACACAGGCTGACGCCCGCCGGTTTACAGAGTCCCGAGGCCGGATCATAGATGTGTCCGGCTCGGTCTCTATTCCTCTAACCTACAATACAGTTTACATGATAGAGTCGGTTTACATCTACAGGCTTTAACTCGCCTTTGGGACTTGGGCCTTCATAAAGCGCCACCATCTTTATGTCTTCATGGGCTTCTATCTTTATGGAGCTAACCCGGCCATTCTGAGCCGGTTTACCTCCAGTACTCATATCCCCAACAGATATGATCATCATCGTACACTCCCTACACTTTCGGGATTAGTGTTGAACCTAAATAAGTGTTATTTGGTGTTTGCGTTGAGCATGAATATGATTTGATCATGTTTATTGCAATATGGTTATTCATTTAAGTTGGAGAATAATTGTTATTCTGTTTACATGAATAAAACCTTCTATGGTTATGCACCCAATGAAAATGGTTTGTTGAATCTCGATCGTAGTGATACACATATTCATAATATTGAAGCCAAAAGATGCAAAGTTAATAATGATAGTGCAACTTATTTGTGGCATTGTCGTTTAGGTCATATTGGTGAAAAGCGCATGAAGAAAATCCATGCTGATGGGCTTTTGGAATCACTTGATTATGAATCAGTTGATGCTTGCGAACCATGCCTCATGGGCAAAGATGACTAAGACTCCTTTCTCAAGAACAATGGAGCAAGCAACAGATTTGTTGGAAATCATACATACTGATGTATGTGGTCCGATGAATATTGAGGCTCGCGGCAGGTATCATTATTTTTTGATCTTCACAGATGATTTGAGCAGATATGAGTATATCTACTTGATGAAACACAAGTCTGAAACATTGGAAAAGTTCAAAGAATTTCAGAGTGAAGAATCATCGTAACAAAAATAAAAGTTTCTATGATATGATCACAGAAGTAAAATATTTGAGTTACGAGTTTGGCCTTTAGTTAAAACAATGTGAAATAGTTTCACTACTCACGCCACCTGGAACACCACAGTATAATGGTGTGTCCGAACGTCGTAACCATACTTTATTAGATATGGTGCGATCTATGATGTCTCTTACCGATTTACCACTATCGTTTTGGGGTTATGCATTAGAGACAGCTACATTCACGTTAAATAGGGCACCATCTAAATCCGTTGAGATGACACCGTATGAACTATGGTTTGGCAAGAAACCTAATCTGTCGTTTCTTAAAGTTTCAGGTTGCAATGCTTATGTGAAAAAAGTTCCAACCTGATAAGCTCAAACCCAAATCGGAGAAGTGCGTCTTCATAGGATACCCAAAAGAAAATGTTGGGTACACCTTCTATCACAGATCCGAAGACAAGTTATTCATTGCTGAGAATGGATCCTTTCTAAAGAAGGAGTTTCTCTCAAAAGAAGTGAGTGGGAGGAAAGTAGAACTTGATGAAGTAACTGTACCTGCTCCCTTATTGGAAAGTAGTTCATCACAGAAATCTGTTCATGTGACTACTACACCAATTAGTGAGGAAGCTAATGATGATGATCATGTAACTTCAGATCAAGTTACTACCGAACCTCGTAGGTAAACCAAAGTGAGATCCGCACCAGAGTGGTACGGTAATCCTGTTCTGGAGGTCATGTTACTTGACCATGATGAACCTACGAACTATGAGGAAGCGATGATGAGCCCAGATTCCTGCGAAATGGCTTGAGGCCATGAAATCTAAGATGAGATCCATGTATGAGAACAAAGTATGGACTTTGATTGACTTGCCCATTGATCGGCAAGACATTGAGATTAAATGGATCTTCAAGAAGAAGACGGACGCTGATAGTAGTGTTACTATCTACAAAGCTAGAATTGTCGCAAAAGGTTTTCGACAAGTTCAAGGTGTTGACTACGATGAGAGTTTCTCACTCGTATCTATGCTTAAGTCTGTCCGAATCATGTTAGCAATTGCCGCATTTTATGAAATTTGGTAAATGGATAAACAAAATTGCATTATTTTTAAAGAAGAGTTGTATATGATGCAACCAGAAGGTTTTGTCAATCCTAAAGGTGCTAACAAAATATGCAAGCTCCAGCGATCCATCTATGGACTGGTGCAAGCATCTCGGAGTTGGAATATATGCTTTGATAAGTTGATCAAAGCATATAGTTTTATACAGACTTACGATGAAGCCTGTATTTACAAGAAAGTGAGTGAGAGCACTACAACACTTCTGATAAGTACATGTGAACGACATATTGTTGATCGGAGATAATGTAGAATTATTCTGCAAAGCATAAAGGAGTGTTTGAAAGGAGTTTTTCAAAGAAAGACCTCAGTGAAACTGCTTACATATTAAGCATCAAGATCTATAGAGATAGATCAAGACGCTTGATAAGTTTTTCAATGAGTACATACCTTGACAAGATTTTGAAGAAGTTCAAAATGGAACAGTCAAAGAAAGAGTTCTTGCCTGTGTCACAAAGGTGTGAAATTGAGTAAGACTCAAAGCCCGACCACGGCAGAAGATAGAAAGAGAATGAAAGTCATTCCCTATGTCTCAGCCATAGTTTCTATAAAGTATGCCATACTATGTACCAGATCTATTGTATACCCTACACTGAGTTTAGCAAGGGAGTACAATAGTGATCTAGGAGTAGATCACTGGACAGCGGTCAAAATTATCCTTAGTGGAATAAGGATATGTTTCTCGATTATGGAGGTGACAAAAGGTTCGTCGTAAAAGGTTACGTCGATGCAAATTTTGACACTGATCCAGATGACTCTAAAGTCTTAATCTGGATACATTTTGAAAGTGGGAGCAATTAGCTAGAGTAGCTCCGTGCAGAGCATTGTTGACATAGAAATTTGCAAAATACATACGGATCTGAATGTGGCAGACCCGTAGACTAAACTTCTCTCACAAGCAAAACATGATCACACCTTAGTACTCTTTGGGTGTTAATCACATAGCGACGAGAACTAGATTATTGACTCTAGTAAACCCTATGGGTGTTAGTCATATGGAGATGTGAACTAATCACATAAAGATGTGAACTATTGGTGTTAAATCACATGACGATGTGAACTAGATTATTGACTCTAGTGCAAGTGGGAGACTGAAGGAAATATGCTCTAGAGGCAATAATAAAGTTGTTATTTATATTTCCTTATATCATGATAAATGTTTATTATTCATGCTAGAATTGTATTAACCAGAAACATGATACATGTGTGAATACATAGACAAACATAGTGTCACTAGTATGCCTCTACTTGACTAGCTCATTGATCAAAGATGGTTATGTTTCCTAACCATAGACATGAGTTATCATTTGATTAACGGGATCACATCATTAGGAGAATGATGTGATTGACTTGACCCATTCCGTTAGCTTAGCACTTGATCGTTTAGTTTGTTGCTATTGCTTTCTTCATGACTTATACATGTTCTTATGACTATGAGATTATGCAACTCCCGTTTACCGGAGAAACACTTTGTGTGCCACCAAACGTCACAACGTAACTGGGCGATTATAAAGGTGCTCTACAGGTGTCTCCGAAGGTACTTGTTGGATTGGCGTATTTCGAGATTAGGATTTGTCACTCCGATTGTCGGAGAGGTATCTTTGGGCCCACTCGGTAATACACATCACTTAAGCCTTGCAAGCATTGCAACTAATGAGTTAGTTGCGGGATGATGTGTTACGGAACGAGTAAAGAGACTTGCCGGTAACGAGATTGAACTAGGTATTGAGATACCGACGATCGAATCTCGGGCAAGTAACATACCGATGACAAAGGGAACAACGTATGTTGTTATGCGGTCTGACCGATAAAGATCTTCGTAGAATATGTAGGAGCCAATATGGGCATCCAGGTCTCGCTATTGGTTATTGACCATAGAGATGTCTCGGTCATGTCTACATAGTTCTCGAACCTGTAGGGTCCGCAAGCTTAACGTTCGTTGACGATATAGTATTTATGAGTTATGTATGTTGGTAACCGAATGTTGTTCAGAGTCCCGGATGAGATCACGGACATGACGAGGATCTCCGGAATGGTCCGGAGGTAAAGATTCATATATTGGATGATATGGTTAGGCCAAGGGGTCAGGCCCAAGGGGCAATAAGTCGGTGCAAAAGGAGTTTTGCGGAGGCCAGGGGGCCAAACGTCGAAGACCCTGGCGTCTGGCCCTGGGCCAGATGCCGAGGCCCATGGCGTCTGGGCCAGACGCCAAGGATTGTGGCGTTTTGTCCTGGAGTCCGAGTGGGGCTCTTGCCTTTCGGGCAAAATCGACTTTGAGGAGGCTTTTGCTCCAAGTTTCGACACCAGGGCTCAACATATAAATAGAGGGGCAGGGCTAGCACCAAAGACACATCAAGAAACACCAAGCCGTGTGTTGGCTACCCCGTCCCCTCTAGTTTATCCTCGGTCATAGTTTTCGTAGTGCTTAGGTAAGCCCTGCGGAGATTGTTATTCACCAACACCGTCACCACGCCGTCGTGCTGCCGGAACTCATCTACTACTTCGCCCCTCTTGCTGGATCGAGAAGGCGAGAACGTCACCGAGCCGAACGTGTGCAGAACTCGAAAGTGTCGTGCTTTCGGTACTTGGATCGGTCGGATCGTGAAGACGTACAACTACATCAACCGCGTTGATATAACGCTTCCGCTTTCGGTCTACGAGGGTAGGTAGACATACTCTCCCCTCTCGTTGCTATGCATCACCATGATCCTGTGTGTGCGTAGGAACTTTTTTGAAATTACTACGTTACCCAACACTTTTTCTGTCACAGTAAAAATTGGCACAATCTAGGCTTTTTTTCACAACAAAAAGGCCTCTAGGCCCCTGAGGTAGGGTGTTCGGGCTTGGTGATTCTCGTCCCGAACGCATGAGTTCGATCGATGCCTCCCACGGGACCGAACGAATCGTTCGATCTGGGGCTCTCCCATACCGAACGTTCGGTAGTTATCGAGGCCCTTCTAGCCGTTGATTTCGAGCATGGATCTTAAAGCGGTGGAGAGAGCCACGTCAACCAGAGGGACTCGTTCGGTTTAAGAGCATTACTAGTAGAGCCCTCAAACCCTCAAACCCCTAAAAATAACCACTTTTTACAGTTTTCACCGAAAAAACGCCGTAGACTAGAACCTCTAAACCCTCAAACCCGTAAAAAAATTTAGAGGTCCAACCCTCAAACCACTTTGCAATCTGTAGAAGTAGGGGTTGAGGGGAAAATCGCCCCCCAACCCGCACTCCTCCTCCTCGCTCGCTCCTCGCTCGCGCGGGAGCAAACCGCCTCCTCCTCCCGGCCTTCTCCTCCCGCCGCCTCCTGCCGTGCCGGCCATGGAGGGCCGCACCGCCGCCGCGCCCGCCCCGCCCGTCCCGCCCGCCCCCGCCCCCGGCCCCGCCCACCCGACCGTGGCCGACGTGGTGGCGGCGACCCACGTCAGGGCCAAGCGGCGGTGGGCGGGCCTCGCACCTCCTCCTGCCGCCCCGACCACCGTCACCGCCCCGGCCACCGTCACCGCCCCGGCACCTGCCCTCGCCGCCTCCCCGCCGCCCGCCCCGGCCACCAAGAAGAGCCGGCCGAAGGTGGCCTCTCATGGGCCGCGAGGGGCGGCCTCCAAGGTCGCCGGCTCGTCCCCGGCCGTGTCCAAGCCGCGGAAGAAGCTCACGGCGCGGAAGAAGCCCGCGGCGGCCGCCGTCGCCGAACCTCCTCCCGCCGCGCACGAGGTGTTCGAGGAAATGGCAACCCCATCCTCGTTCATGGACCTCCTCCAAAACGCGGAGGTGGACCTCGGAGCTCCGCCTCTAGACCCCTTTAGGGTTGGTGGCGACTTGGAGGAAAAGGAGGAAGATGAGGAGGATGAAGGGGATGACGAGGAGGAGGTGGCCGAGATAGGGGAGGAGGCATTCACCGCCGCTTCCCGCCCACACGTGCGGTCGACAAACTACACCGAGGCGGAAGATGTCCTCTTGGTTCGTGCTTGGGCAGCTGTGGGAATGGATGCAACCACCGGCACCGATCAAATCGGTAAACGGTATTGGCAAAGGATCGAGGACGTCTATTGTAGGATCAAGCCAAAGAATAGTGGGTTCATCCATCGCACTTTCCGGTCGCTTCAAGGCCGGTGGGAGTTGATCAAGCCCGCTTGTTCTCGTTGGAGTGCGGCCATGGACCAAGTGATAGATGCACCACCTAGTGGAACCGTGGAGAGTGACTATGTGAGTACATATTTCTTCACTATTTTGATTATGTGTGTGCACTATGCTATTGGTGGGTTCTTATGTGATTTATGTGTGGTTGATAGGAGACAATTGCCGGCATGAAGTACAAGGAGATGGCCGCTTCCAAGGGCAAGCCATTCCCATTTATGCATGTTTGGTCAATTCTTCAAACCTTTGACAAGTGGAAGTTGAGGGATCAAGAGACCGCATCCAAGAAGTCGGCAATGCTAAGGATGGATGATAGTGAAGATGAGGAGGAGAGGAACTTGGGCAAGCCCGAGGGAACCAAGAAGGGCAAGCTAAGGGTGAAGATGGAAAAAGAGGCGTCAAGCCTAAGGGGGAAGATGGACCACATGATGAAGACAAGAGAGGAATTGACAACGAAGACATTGGAGACGAAACTTCTTATCACCGAGAAGAAGAAAGAGGTCAAGCTTGCACAAGTTGAAGCAAAGCGTGAAGAAGCAAAGCGCAAGGCCGAGTTGGAGGAGAGGATGATCAAGCTCAAAGAGGCAAAGGTATGTAAAGAACTCATGGTGGAAGAGAAAGAGCACATGATGATGTCCAAGAAGGACATGGATGAAGACCAATTGCAATGGTGGAAGGACTACAAGGAGGACATCGCGGAGAGGAAGAGGATGTTCCGTGTTGCGTCCTCTACTTTTCGAGGTGACACTCCGATGAGTAGTTGTGGTGATGGCGGTGTGTACGACTCCACCGGTGCCGATGGAGATGCTTGATGGAGCCCGCTTGTGGTCTAGGAGATGGCGCCGAGGTGCAACTTTTTGGTGATGGTGCCGATGAAAGGAGGAAGATGATGATTTTGTGATGTAAACTATTAAACCATGCATCAACAATTGTCATTTGTAGTTTGTTTGGAAGTTGATTATGTTTTTGTTGTCATAATTTGTGAGATGTCAAATGATAGATTTAAAGGTCGGGGTCGAGGCAAAGACTAGAACCCTCAAATCTAATCCTTAAAACAGTTTAAGGGTTGGGTTTGAAGGTTCTAGTATTTACCCTGTTTTTCAACCTTTAAAAGTGTCAAAAATGGCATTTCTTAACCCTTAAAACTGCTTTAAGGATTTGAGGGTTCGAGGGTTAATAGTAATGCTCTAAAAGGGGCTCGACCCGAACGACACATCCTCACTTATCCGTTCTTCTCTCCCCACTCGCTAATCTCTCCCATCTCACAGATCCTCCTTCTCTCGATCGGAGGAGAGCTGCCACGCCCGCGCACCTCCGGCGAGAATCCGGTGAGCTGAGCCCGCAGCGCCTCCCCCTTGCTTCATCCCGACGCCACGCATCTCCGACCGGATCGAGGTCGACAGCTACCCATGGGCGTCCGAACCCAGGCCCGACGGCGACCAGATCCCCGGTGAGTAGCGCATCACACGCCCAAGCCCCGTGCAGCTCGTCTCCCCGAGCTCGCACCCGAGGAACCTCCATCACCTGCCCCCTTCCGCGCGCTTGCCATCGGCAGTCTCCTCCCTGGCGACCACCATCTCGACGGCGAGAGAGGGAAGGGGGTGGCGCTGCTTGAGGAGGTCTGGAACGGAAGGGGAGGAGCGGAGCCATCGCTGTCGTAGCGCTGCTCAAGGTTGCGTTGCGCGGAAGGGCGAGGAGCGGAGTCATCGCCGAAGCGTCGCAGCTCGATGAGGCGGGGCGCGGAGGTGGAGATCTGTGACAGAGCCTACGCCGACATGTTGATGCTTGGGGGTGCCGGCGCCCCATCTGGCGCCAGTGGGAGATGCTCATGCGCACCAGCAAGTGATCCCGACATCACATGCCGCCGCCGTCGAGGATTCAGTGTCTGCTGCTCCGTGAGGTACAATTCGTCGCACACCTCTCCTTCATTTCTAGCGTGGTTGGAGATTGATATAGCAGACCCATTCTTATCTGCAGTAGTGGAGCAACTACACCGTGCAGGATATACACGACGGCCGGACGTCAAGGCGTGTCTGTTGCTAGAGTAGCTCCGGTCATGTCTCAGAGGGATTGTTGGCAGGCGGTGCTGATACTGAAGATAATTTTTGGGCAAGTTGGACTGATTCATGTGTTATGCTGCTGCAGAAGCTCATAATTCAGTATGTGCCTTGACCCAGCCATATAGCCAGTTCTCATGTGAGTTAATCAGCTAGTGTACTCAGTTACAGGACTACCTCGAATGCAATTCATAAGGGAGTTAAGAACAGGGGGGGGGGGGGGGGGTGTTTTCCATTATGTTTTGTGAATTCTGAGTAGTCCAAACAAAGGTAGGCACAATTAATAATTCTAAGTTGTTATAAAAAAGTTGCCATGTCAAAATGTAGAGAGAAAATAATCTAAGTTAGTTATCAGAAAAGTTACCATGTCAAAAAATTGTAGATAGAGACAATAATTCTAAGTTGTTATAAAAAATTTGCCATGGCAAATTGTTGAGAGAAAAATAATTCTAAGTTGTTACCAGAAAAGTTGTCATGGCAAATTGTAGAGAGACAAATAATTCTAAGTTTTTATCAAAAAGTTGCCATGGCAAATTTGTAGAGTGAAAAAAAATTCTAAGTTAGTTATTAGAAAAGTTGTGATGGCAACTTAAGATGTTAAAAAATATGGTAAAGTTATAGATGTTAAAAACATGGCAAAGTTGCCATGGCAACTTAAGATGTTAAAAACATGGCAAAGTTATAGATGTTCAAAAACATGGCAAACTTGACATGGCAATTTAAGATGTTAAAAAACATGGCAAACTTTGTTCAAGAACATGGCAAACTTCTATAATTAACATGTTCAAAAACATGCAAACTTGCCATGGCAAAGTTATAGATGTTCAAAAATATGGCATATTTGCCATGGCAACTTATGATGTTCAAAAACATGTCAAACTTTTCAGATGTTCAAAAACATGGCAAACTTGCCATGATATTTTAAATTGCTCAAAACCTTATGCAAACTTGCCACGGCAAACTAAAGATGTGGAAATACATGGCAAACTTTTTAAATTAAGTTTGTACAATAACATGGCAAGCATGGCACAAAAATTTAATTAATATGTTCGAAAACATGGCAAACTTGCCATGGCAACTAAAGATGTTTAAAAACATGGCAACCTAATATGCTCAAAATCATGGCAAACTTGCCATGGCAACTAAAATCAGTATTTTGTTTATAGCTATGTTTTTTTTCCAATGGCAACTAAATGCATTTTTTGCCATGGTTCGTTGTGTCTTCTTGCCATGTCCATCCGAAGAATGTTTGTCATGGCCATTACAAATTAGTTTGAGAGCACGACAAGTTTGCTCTTTCAATTTTGTTTTGCCATGGCAGTTTTACCTAAATCGTCGCGGCAAATTTCAACTTTTATTGCCATGGCAATTTACAACAGCGGCAAATTGTTGTGACCAACGGCAATTTATTTAAAACCATGGCAAATTTATTTTCTAGCATGGCAAGTTTATTTTTTTGTTGGACCATGGCAATTTTAATATATTTTTCATCAGCTATTTTTTCTATGAATTTCTAGATTTTTGTCGTATTTTTCATCAGCTATTTTTTCTATGAATTTCTAGATTTCTATTTTTTCTCAGTTTTTTCTGTTTTAGTATTGGGCCTGTTTTCCTTTTGATGCCCGTGCAACAGGCCCATGTTGGCGTTTCTGGACGTGTTCGCGCTGGGAGGTCTCCCACGCCGAACGAGATCGTTCGGTCGTTCCCCCTTGCCATGCCGAACGATTCGTTCGGAATCAGGTCGATAGAAATCTGACGTTCGCTCCTTATCGGGGTTCTACCTACCTACAATTTCCGTGTGCTAAGATACCTCTTAAGAGACAGACTCCTTCCTTTTTTAGGGGGGTGGTTTCCATAAATGTGACGGATTTTCGATCCGACGGAATCAATTCCACTTTCCATATCCTGATCCTGGCCGCTCCCGTCGTAGCTTCCTCGGCTAGGCCAGGACTGCCTTTACTTGCAGCGGACGCGTTTGGACTCCTGCTCGGATCCACTTCGCCCACCGTCCGTCTATATAAGGCGGCACCAAGCGGCGGCCTCCGCACCGCGTTCACCTTCTCCCTTCCGGCCTCTCGCCACCGCCACGCGCCATCAGTTCCATCCCGCAAGAAGCCATCCATCGGAGGCGAGGCGATCCATCCAAGCTTGGGGGGTGATGATGCCGACGTCGTTCTTCCAGGGCAACGACGCCGGCGCCTGCGACGGCGATGGCTCGCCGCACGGGGTCAAGAAGATGTGGACCAAGGAGGAGGACGACCTGCTGCGGGAGCAGGTGCGGCGCTGTGGCGGCCCGCACAACTGGGACTCCATCTGCCGAGGCCTGCCCGGCCGCAACTCCAAGTCGTGCCGCCTCCGCTGGTGCCAGCACCTCGACCCCAGGGTGGAGGCCGTCAAGCCCTTCACCGTCGAGGAGGACATGCTCATCGTCAAGTACCAGGCCGCCTACGGCAACCGCTGGTCCACCATCGCCGAGTTCCTCTCCGGCCGCACCGACAACGCCGTCAAGAACCGCTGGAACTCCGTCCTCCGCAAGCGCCAGGAGCACGCCCCCTCCCAGCAGGGCCAGACGCGCCCGTGGGCTCCTTCCGCCGCCCGGCAGGCCGCGGGCCCCGAGGTCACGCCGCGGTGCCTGCCGCTGTTCCCTGATTCGGCCGAGGAGGTGCCGGAGGCTGACACATCTGCGGCGGCGAGGAAGTGCCTCGACCTGTTCCCTCTGGCGCCTGGGGATATCAGGGCCAACACGGCTGCTGCGGCGCCGCCCGGTGACATGACTTGCGGAGCAGGCGACCCGCTCACCGAGCTGAGGCTCTGGCCGGCGCCGAGGGTGGTGTTCGACGTAATGCCGCTCCAGGCCTACCGGATGTAGATTTGCTTAGACTTGTTGTTCTCTCGTCTTACTTTTTGCTGATCGTGGGGAATTTTCCTAGTGGGATTTGACTTGTAATGGAAGCTCTGTCTGATCGAGAATGTTGTTAGGACTCCATTGGATCTTGGTATCAACAGAGCGCTGGATTTTCTGTAATCGTCTTGCTTGCTGGTTAGGTAATCAAGAAAGTTCTGGACTTAGTGTAATGCTTTGTGCTTCTTGATGATCAAGAAAATTCTGAACGTCTTGTAATTTGCATGACCATTGTAATCAACAAATCAATCTTTAGCAATTTTCTTGTTCACTGGAGATTACTGAACTACCTTGCTTGTTGGTTGTACCTTTTTCTTGCTTGTCGATGCACTTCAGTTACTCCTGATCTGCTTGGATTCAGTACTTGAGTTACTCATGATCTTCCAACAAAAAATCGAAAAGTTGCTCATGATCTTCCAGGGCCAAACGCTGTCAAAACAAAGCAGCATTTTCCAGTTGTTTGCACTGAATCTGAATTCTGAAACAGCTGGGATTCGAACGCTTGTTTCAGTACTCATGGCTATTTATTTATTTTTGCAAAAGAAAATAAATACTAGTGGGTGTTTCTGAATTTGCTTTGCTTGTTGGAAGCATTCACACAGATTATACATTCTTCGTGTACCTTTTTTTTTTTTTGCGTTTTCCGGCACATGGATCAAGAATGTTGTTAGAACTCCATCTCCATTGTTACAGAAGATCTGTGGATCTTGGTATCATCAGAACTCCGGATTTTCTGTAGTCGTATTGCTTGCTGGTTAGGTAATCAAGAAAGTTCTGAACGTAGTCTAATTCTTTGTGCTTCTTGATGATCAAGAAAATTCTGAACGTCTTGTAATTTCCATGACCATTGTAATCAACAATCAATCTTTAGCAATTTCCTTGTTCACTGGAGATTACTGAACTTTCTTGCTTGTTGATTGTTGGAAGTAATCCATAAAGATTTTACGTTCTTTCTAGTACCTTTTCTCGTGCTTGTTACTCCTGATCTCCTTGGAATGGGATTTGACTTGTAATGGAAGCTCTGGCTGATCGAGAATGTTGTTAGGACTCCATTGGATCTTGGTATCAACAGAGCGCTGGATTTTCTGTAATCGTCTTACTTGCTGGTTAGGTAATCAAGAAAGTTCTGAAATTAGTGTAATTCTTTGTGCTTCTTGATGATCAAGAAAATTCTGAACGTCTTGTAATTTGCATGACCATTGTAATCAACAAATCAATGTTTAGCAATTTTCTTGTTCACTGGAGATTACCGAACTTCCTTGCTTGTTGGTTGTTGGAAGTAACCCAGAAAGATTTCTTGCTTGTCGATGTGCTTCAGTTACTCCTGATCTGCTTGGATTCAGTACTTGAGTTACTCATGATCTTCCAACAAAAAATCGAAAAGTTGCTCATGATCTTCCAGGGCCAAACGCTGTCAAAACAAAGCAGCCTTTTCCAGTTGTTTGCACTGAATCTGAATTCTGAAACAGCTGGGATTCGAACGCTTGTTTCAGTACTCATGGCTATTTATTTATTTTTGCAAAAGAAAATAAATACTAGTGGGTGTTTCTGAATTTGCTTTGCTTGTTGGAAGCATTCACACAGATTATACATTCTTCGTGTACCTTTTTTTTTGCGTTTTCCGGCACATGGATCAAGAATGTTGTTAGAACTCCATCTCCATTGTTACAGAAGATCTGTGGATCTTGGTATCATCAGAACTCCGGATTTTCTGTAGTCATATTGCTTGCTGGTTAGGTAATCAAGAAAGTTCTGAACGTAGTCTAATTCTTTGTGCTTCTTGATGATCAAGAAAATTCTGAACGTCTTGTAATTTCCATGACCATTGTAATCAACAATCAATCTTTAGCAATTTTCTTGTTCACTGGAGATTACTGAATTTTCTTGCTTGTTGATTGTTGGAAGTAATCCAGAAAGATTTTACGTTCTTTCTAGTACCTTTTCTCTTGCTTGTTACTCCTGATCTGCTTGGATTCAGTACTTCAGTTACTCATGATCTTCCAACAAGAAATCAAAAAGTTGCTCATGATCTTCTAGGGCCAAACGCTGTCAAAACGAAGCAGCCTTTTTCAGTTGTTTGCACTGAATCTGAATTCTGAAACAGCTGGGATTGGAACGCTTGTTTCACTACTCATGGCTATTTTTTATTTTTGCAAAAGAAAATAAATACTCGTGGGTATTTCCGATTTTGCTTGCTTGTTGGAAGCATTCACTCAGATTATACGTTTTCCGTGTGTACCTTTTTTCTGTTTTTCGGCAGCGGCACATGGATCAACGGGAATCAAATTTGTTTAGAGAAAAAAATGGGAATATACGTCCCTCCTTGAGAAGTTCATTTACTCCCTCTGTTCACTTTTATAAGACGTTGTAGCCATTTCAGACGGCAGTCAAAACAATTCAATGTGTGTTGTCTGGAACGTATTATAAAAATGAACGGAGGGAGTACTTAATTTGAAAATTCGAAACGGATATCCTTGTTTGCATTAAACTCTGAATTCTGAAACACTTCGCCTATGAATCCAATGTTCTTGAGCTCACAATCACTACGAGCTCCACAAAAAGCTTGCATATACTTCCGTGGACGAGGGTTGGCCTGCTTTCTCCTCCATGAACATGATTTCATTTATGTTACCCACCAATAGGCATGGGTAGTCAGAGTGTTACTATAGGTAGCGCATGCGCTCCCATTTCTAGTGTTTCTCCTCCCAACGGAATTCACCATAAGCTCCGGTGAGTCTCCATTCCCTTCCACCCCTTCATCACCTTAACATAAATGTAATAAGGTGTTTTTTTTAAAGATCCAGCTTGGCTGGCTTTGATAGATTTAGAAGAGAGCATATGGGAGACAAAGTTTGATCAAGTGATCAGGGTGAGAGCAAAAAAAGAGGTACAACAGAGGAGGTCCTTCGGCCTCCAGCCCCAAGCTAAACTTTAGGAAGCTATCTCACACCTAAATCCCCAAACGGGGGCTCAATAGTTCTTGCTCCGGCTAGCCGCCAGTGTAATAAGGTGTTGCAAATAATTTCTACACACTAACCTCTCTGCTCCAAAATAGCACTAACCATCCTTCCTCATCACTATCCGAGACAATTTTATATCTCGTACGCAAGTTTCTAGACAAACACTCAGCTGGATAGCCATCAAGGTGTGTCTCCAATAGGAGCAAAACCTTAGGGTTACAACAGTGATGGGCAACCAGGAATGATCGAACTGCCGCAGTGTTACCAAACCATGGCAGCTCAAGAATAGGAGTTTCATCTTTGTCGGCGCACTGCATCCGAGAGAGGCCGCTGATCCTCTCGAAGCTAAACTTGCACGACCCTTCTGTCTTTTCTTATCATTTCGTTTTTTTCTAGTTACTTAGGTCCTAACTAATCTTCATAGCTACCCCGGTTTTGTCACCTTATCCACTGGGACAACATTCAATTGATCCACAGTGTTTTCTTCCTCCTTTCATCTTCTGAACATAATCTTTTCCTCACCCCCTTTTTACCCTCAGACATATATACACTTTTTTACCCTACATAGATGTCGTGTCTGCAAGCTCATTCTCTTCCCTGAGGTCTTATTCTAGGCACAACTGGAATGTAGGCACCAATCCACAAAGTCCCCTCTACCTCTGCGTGGACCAAAGTCAGTACGGCCACGTCCAAAGTCAGCTATGTCACCCCCTCATATATACATGTTGCCCTACCTCTTCCACATGAAAATTGGCCTCTCCATGTGTGTGCATCGGCTTTAAGCCATGCGCCCCACTTCAAGTCTTTGTCCTTGTATTCACACTCCTCATGCATATGCCCCAAAAGGCCAAAAGCGGCACAAAACTTGGGGGTCTTCTCATATTGCACTTGATAATGTTCTCATTTTCCAGAACTAGACACAATAACAAATGTTGGTAAATGGCAGATTGACATCACGCTTAATATTTACCCTAATGAAAGTGCCGAATGCCCCAAAATCCAGATGAACTTGAAGAAAAGTAATTCTAGCATGCACAGGATATCCCATACACGGATCCATCGTTCGTGGTTGCTTTGAGTTTCGTGCTACTTTTTATCTTCTTAGAATTATCATGTTTCGAAGTGTTCATTGAGTTTTCCTTCCTCTTTCAAAGCGTATCTTATATTTCATCGTGTATCAGCAAACTCGATCCATAACAAGTGTATCGTCGTGTTTACTGATGTTCAGAAAACAAGTGCATTTTTCACTGGTAAACAAAGAAAACACGACGATACACATTGAAACAAGAGAAAAACCGAACAAACCATTTTAAAACGTGTTAAATTTTGACAACGACCCAAAAAATAGCACGGATCTTAAATTAACCACGGACGGTGGATCCATGAAAGGGTACGGGGAGATAAACCCCTCTCGGTGAGCTTGTTCCACTTCACCTATCTTCTTTCCTTGCAGCCAACGGCAAAAGAAAACGGAATCAATAAATGCCGAACGTACCGTTTTTTAGATTCTCAGTCCGAACGCCTCCTCTGCCGTTTGATTTTTGGCACGAATCCTAGAGCACCAAAAATCGCCACGTCAGCGAAGAAGCTCGTTCGGCATGAACGACAGCCGTCCCGAACGCCGCCCCACTCCTCTGTCTCTATCCTTTTCTCCTCCTACACTCCTTTCTTCTCCCAGATGCCTGCAACCACGCCCATATGGGGTGGCGAGCTGCTCGTCGTGCACCGCCGCCTGACCGGGCGTCCCTGCTGCCTGCAACCACGCCCGAGCTCCCGTCGATTCGCCTCCAACCCAGGCAGCAGCCGACGCCTTCCTCTCGCCGAGAGCTGGTCGTCCCCGCGCCGCCGTACGCCGGAGCGCTGCGACCGCTCGCCGGTGAATCCATTGCGCTCTTCTCTTTGCTACTTCTCCTCCTTCCTCATCTACATGCCCTGCGGCCAGGGATGTCTCACGCCAATGCTCGGCGCCGGACTCTCCACGCCCGGCGGCTAGGACGACTCTGCTCCGTGCGCGGCGCGCGGCGGGCAGCATCTGCACTAGGGCGCGTTGACCGTCGGCGTTGTGTTGCCAGCGGCCACAGCCGCAGACCATGCCCTCGGTCACGTTCCTACTCTACAGCAGTACCAGCAAGACGAGCAAGCCGGATGCGTCGCCGCCGTGACCACAGCTTGTTCCTCGCAGCGACCGCCGTGACCCGTGACTTCCGCCAGATCAATTAGGAAAGCGTTTTCAAGGTGAGCAATGCTTCATTCCCTATGTCATTCGTTGTCAATGCTTCACAATTCATCCCGTGCCTGAATGCCTGAATTTTACCAACAACTGAAGCATGGACGCCTGAAATTATCAACATATTATTTGTTGTCTCTAAAAATCATGTCAATGATTCACAACACTTACGGTTTCTGTATTCTACAGATTTAATGCAAGCGTTGGCATTGATTCTAGATTCCCTTTTTTGTTTTGTTTTTTCTGAATGTTAAGAACATTCACAGCTTGTGACATGCCCTTTTGTTTGGTTTTTTCCATGTTGTTAACACTGTGGGACCCCTTTTTCAAAGTTACTGCAATTTTTGCCATGATGTTTATATATACTTGCTATGGCAAAAAATTCTGTCCAATTTAGATGTGGGCAGTAGGCCAGTTTTCTTTCTTTTTTGCCGTAGATGATATGTGATAGTAAATGGGGGCAATGGCAAATTTCAGTAAAGTTTTGTTCAAGCCCATGGCAATTTTCTCAAAAAATGTGTTCTTTCATCATGGTAATTTTGCAGACTCTTGTTTCTTTTTGTAGCTGTCACATGGCAAGTGCTTGGAGTTTCCCCCTATGTCTCATGGCAAAGTATTACCATGCTTTTACCCAACACAATGGCAAATTTTAATTGCCATGATCACATGACAATTGAAAAAAATGGCATGTCTCCACCTTTTGCCAAGGCAAATGTAGCTTTCAATGAAGGATGGCAATTTAAGTCCATGGCCGAAAATTGAGGCAGAGATGAGATGGATTTTTTAGTTTGGTCACACTTTGTTGGTGGAGTAGATGCATCGCAGATTCACAATGTATATGGGAAGTAGTTGTTTTGTTCATGGTGTTTTTGATGGGGGTTTTCCTCTGATCTAAACATTTATATGGGAAGTAGTTGTTTTGTTCCCTGGAATGGCTGTCCATTGTTTTTAATTTGTCTATAATGTGATATTGCCATGGCAATTCTTTAACATGTCGTCCTATGGGTAGCTCAAGATCGAGTTTGCCATGCAAAACTTTAATATGTGTTGTTTTTCTGCCATTATTTGCAAACTTAAGATGTATTGACATGGGAAACTTAATTTGAGTCTTTTTTTCCATGGCCACTATACATGCATATTTATAAGCATTCTTCTAGGAAAGTCACACTTTTCTCTAGATAGCATGGCAAGTTTTTTAGGACAAGATAAATTATTTTGTGTCCTAAATTGGCCATGGCAAATTTAGTTCGTAGATCAGGGCAAGTTTTAGCATGGCAATGTTTAAAATGATTTTTCCACGGGAAATTTAGTAGATGTCTGACGGTAAATTCAGTTTAATGCCCATGGCAAGTTTCTTTTTTCAAGACGATGACACTTTTTCAGCATGGCAATTTTTAAAGTGATTTTGCCATGGAAAATTCACTAGATGTCCCACGGCAAATTCAGTTTAATACACATGGCAAGTTTCTTTTTTTTAGACCATGTCAACTTTTCTTTTACCATGGCAATTTTCTAAAGTGATTTTGCCATGGCAAATTCACTAGATGTCCCACGGAAAATTCAATTTAATGCCCATGGCAAGTTTCTTTTTTTTCAAGATGATGCCAACTTTTTTTACCATGGCAATTTTTAAAGTGATTTTTTCATGGCAAATTCACCAGATGTCCCATGACATATTCAGTTTAATTCCCATGGCAAGTTTCTTTTTCAAGATGATGCTATTATGTTTTACCACAGCAAATTCACTAGATGTCCCACGGCAAATTAAGTTTAATGCCCATGGCAAGTTTTTTTTTCAAGACAATGTCAATTTTTATTTTTGGGTTTTTATCATTTATGCCACTAGTTGTGTCCCACTACTCAGTTTTGCCATTAGAAGTTACAACTGCTCAAAAAATGCCATCAATCCGTGAGATGCTTGCTCAAAAATGCCATTAGATATCTCAAAAATGCCGTCGTTCTGTTAGATGTTTGCTCAAAAATGCCATTAGACATTGTTATTTTTACGTCAAACCCGTTGACCATGTTCTATGACAAAAATAAGCCTAGACCCACATGTCAGTTCTCTCTATCTCACAATGATATGTGTGGCCCCACTTGTCAGGAGTAACCAAGCGAATAATTTTACAGGAAAATAAGAACGCTGTTGGGATCAAGTGGGCCCCATACTTTATTGTAGTGAGATAGAGGGAGAGCTGGCATGTTGGTTCATAGGTATTTATGTCATTATAACATGGCAACAGAGATTTGAGATCACAATAATGGTGTTTAGTGCCATTTTTGAGCATGTGTCTAATGAAGCGATGGCATTTTTGAGCAGTTGAAATTTCTAGTGGCAAAACTGAGTAGTGGGACACAACCGGTGGCATAACTGATAAAAACTTTTTTTAAAGTGATTTTGCCATGGCAAATTCCCTAGATGTCCCACGGAAAATTCAGTTTAATGCCCATGGCGAGTTTCTTTTTTCAAGACAATGTCAACATTTTTTCATGGCAATTTTAAACTGATTTTTCCATGGCAAATTCCCTAGATGTCCCACGGAAAATTCAGTTTAATGCCCATGGCGAGTTTCTTTTTTCAACACAATGTCAACATTTTTTCATGGCAATTTTAAACTGATTTTTCCATGGCAAATTCCCTAGATGTCCCATGATAAATTTAGTTTAATGCCCATGGCAAGTTTCTTTTTTCAAGACAATGTCAACTATTTTTCTTACCATGGCAAATTCACTAGATGTCCCACGACAAATTTAGTTTAATGCCTGCGGCAAGATAAGATTCTTTTTTTAGGACGATGCGAGAAAGAATACAATTTTTAAGTAAGGAATCGCATTGTTGCATTCTTATTCATGTATGATTTTTTGGTATTATATTAGATGGGAAATTAGTCCTGTATATTACATGGAAAAATACTTACTGCATATGGTCTTTTGTTAATTTTATATTTTTGTACACATAGTAGGTTTTAGGCATTATCATTTTTGTCCATAGCATTCATTTTTTGCTTGGTTAAAGACAGATGGCAATTTCTGGTTTGCATCACTGGGATTTTTTAGTTCTCAATTTTCTTCTTTTAATGGCAGTTTTTCTCATAATATGGCAACTCTGAGCTTTCTTTTTTCATAGATAATTTTTTTATGGACTGTGCTAACGACCGGACGGTGGGATTTTAGCTATAGGTACGGACGATCGTGCAAAGACACATGCATGCAGGACGAGCGATGATGATTTTGCATGCGCGTGAGCTTGCAGCTGCATTGTTAAATATGCATACATATAAAAACAAAATTATTGATGTCATCAAAGATTTCTTTGAAATTCAAACTTTAAAATGTTTTGTAGCACAAACCATAGCTCGAATTGAAAAGCTGTTTTCACATAAAAGATTTGTCGCGACGAGATCTTCATATCTAGATCCCATGTTGATATATTTCGACGACTTTTTTTCGGGGTCAAAAGTTATCACGTCAATGATACATAAGTTACCATCTTATTTATATAGAAATTACCGGGGCATAAAAGTTGTCCTCGAATTCTCCCCATATGCAAATGAATTAGAATACCAAAAAGTTGATGTCATCCTTGATTCCCCTTTATTTCGAAACTTCAAAAAATTTGTAGCTTAAACCGTTGGTCCGATGAAAAAGGTTCTCGAAGAAAGCATCAAAACTAGATACTATATTGATTTGTTCAGACAACTTTTATTTCGGATCAAAAGTTACCACTTCTGGGCTAAGTAAGGTATCATGCCTGAGCTACATATGTTACCACGTTGTTTACAGATATTACCGGGTATAAATTATCATGGTCTACGATATGTGAGATACCATGCTATTCACATACAAAGTTACCGAGATGATATTTTGTGAACCCCTCCCCCCATGCCAAAGTTATCAAGACCGAGGTACATAAGTAATCAGGTCCGCATATGTGAGTTGCCATGCGCTATTCACACAAAACTTACCGAGGGGATATTTCATCACCCCCCCCTCCATGTCAAAGTTTTCAGGACCGAGGTACATAAGTTATCAGGTCAGCGATATGTGAGTTACCATGCTATTCACACAAAAGTTACCGAGGGGATATTTCATCAACCCCCTCCCCCCCCCCCGTCCCCCATGCCAAAGTTATTAGGACCGAGGTACATAGGTTATCGGGTCTGCGATATGTGAGTTACCATGCTATTCACACAAAAGTTACTGAGGGGATATTTCATCAACCCCCTCTCCCCCTCCCCCCATGCGAAAGTTATTAGGACCGAGGTACATAAGTTATCAGGTATGCGATATGTGAGTTACCATGCTATTCACATAAGGGTAGTGCTAACTTCCGACATAGTTCATATCGTTTCCTTTTTATGTGTGTGTTCACTGTCCACTAATAGTTAGTTTAATTAGCAGCTAACCGCATGCATGCATAAAAAAATGATGATGTCAGCCTAGATTCTTTTCAAAACTGAAAATTTAAAATGTTTTGTAGCTCAAACTATCCATGGGATTAAGAAACTGTCTTCACATAAAGATTCAACGCGACGAGACCTTTGAAACTAGATCACATGCTGATATGTTTTGATGATTTTTTTTCAGGTCAATACCAGGTATGTACTATGTAAATTATCACGTCTATGACACATAAGTTATCAAGCCGTTCCTCGGGCGTAGAACGTGCGACGCTGCATGGGTGACGTGGGGACCCAGAGACCCTGATTTTCTCGCATGCGGGACGTGCAGAAGGAGTAGTTTACTCGCTCGATCGTGACCATGAGATGCCGATCGGCCGGATACCGAATCGTTCAGATCTATTAGCAAATTTCCAGTCGACTGTAAAATAGCTTTCTCGAGGTGATGAGGGGCATAAATTACCATGCTATTTACATAGTAGTTATCATAAGATGTTTTCAACAATTTTTCCTTGGGTCAATGGTATCATGGTGATGCACATAAGTTATCAGGTCAACGGGGCTTATGTTATCATGTTATTTACACAGAAGTTATTGAGGGGTATTTTTTTAATCTTTTTAACAACTTTTTTGCTCGATCAAAGTTACTGCGGTGTTTTTGTGTAAAATATCAGGTGCATGGTGTATATGCTATTTACATAGAATTTACCAGGGTTTTGTTTTTAAGAATTTTTTTGCCGGATCCATAATTTTTTCAATCTGAAGACAAAATGAGCTTAGTTCACACAAACAATCTACTTAGTTTGAGATGGTTAATGGACATCAACTTAGTTAGGTAGGGACCCCAGGTACGAATCATATGCACCATGCTATTTACCCGACGTTCCTTTCTTTGTTATTTTTTGGCTGGATATGTGAAGGTACAAAAGAAAAGAAAACTAGATTTGTCGTCAAAGCCGAGCCAGCCCAAGTGGTTTTTAAGTTCATAACTAACCTATAGGGGTATGAGGTTCGACTCCAAGCTCTCCATCTTTCTTGCGAGAAATTGAACCAGATCGAGGGACCCAAAAAAGGAAACTTGTGCGAGGGATTGATGGCCGGAAAAAAAGAAAACTACCTCGCGGGGAATGATGGCCAAAAAAAGGAAACTCCCGCGCCGAAAAATAAGGAAACTCCCTCGCGGGAATGGTGGCCGGAAAAAAGGAAACTGCCTCCTAGACATGCGTGGGTAGCCAAAAAAAAGGTGCGAGATGAAACTTGCGCGGGACGTTGATGCAGATCCAACGGTGAATGAACCGTTCGGATCTGTTGCAAACTGCCAGTCGGCAGGAATTTAGCATTCTCGTTTTTTTATTCGTAGTACAAACTGGGCCGTACTAGGCTTTATTTTCTTTGTTTTAGTCATAATAAGGACGACCCAGTACGGAAGCTATGCTGGGTGGGGGAGGGCGTTCGGGCTGGGAGTCCTCTCATCCCGAACGAATTTGTTCGTTCGCTGCCCACCCCGTCATCACCGAACAAATTGTTCGATCTGGCGAGCCACGAGGCCGTACGTTCGGCCGTTATCGACGTCCAAAGAATAAGAAAAAACGCAGTTTGGACTCCTGCTCGGACTCGGTTTAACCACGTCCATCTACAGTATATAAGTAGTCACGCGGCCGCGGCCTCCACACAACCGCGTCCACCTTCTCTTCCGGCCTCTCGCCACCGCACGCACGCAACATCTCCATCTCGCAACAAACCATCAACCGGAGGCGATTCAAGCTAGCGGGATGGTGATGCCGCCGTCGTCCTTCCCGGCCACGTCAGGCTCCGACGCCGGCGCCTGCGACGACGGCTTGCCGCACGCGGCCAAGAAGATGTGGACCAAGAGAGAGGACGACCTGCTGCGGGAGCAGGTCCGTCGGTGCGGCGGCCCGCACAACTGGGACTCCATCTGCCGAGCTCTGCCCGGCCGCAACTCCAAGTCGTGCCGCCTCCGCTGGTGCCAGCACCTCGACCCCAGGGTGGAGGCCGTCAAGCCCTTCACCGTCGAGGAGGACATGCTCATTGTCAAGTACCAGGCCGCCTACGGCAACCGCTGGTCCACCATCGCCGAGTTCCTCTCCGGCCGCACCGACAACGCCATCAAGAACCGCTGGAACTCCGTCCTCCACAAGCGCGCGCCCACCCTGCAGGGACCCCCGCGCCCGTTGGCTCCTTCTGCCGACCGAAAGGCCGCCAGCCCCGAGGTCACGCCGGGGTGCCTGCCGTTGTTTCCTCTGGCGAGCGGGGATGTCAGGATGTCCTCTCGTTCGACGGAGGTCGTGCCGGAGGCTGAGACATGTGCGGCGGCGAGGGAGTGCCTCGAGCTGTTCCCTCTGGTGCCCGGGGATATCAGGGGCGATGCCGGCACTGCGGCGCCGAGTGACATGTCCTGCGGAGCAGGCGACCCGCTGACCGAGCTGAGGATCTGGCCGGCGGCGAGGGTGGTGTTCGACGTAATGCCGCTGCAGGCCTACCGGATGTAGATTCATTCTGGTCTTCTTGCCTTGACTTGGTTGTTCTTTCATCTTAGTTTTTGTTGATCGTGGGGAATTTCGTAGTGGGATTTGACTTGTGATGGTAGAGTTGTGCATGATGGGGTGATCAAGAAAGTTTGCACGCCATTGTAACGGGAGAGCTGTGGATCTTGGTATCAAGAGAACTCCGAATTTTCTGTAATCGTCTTGCTTGTTAGTTCGGCAAGCAAGAAAGTCTGAAGTTAGTGTAATTCTGAACTTGTAATTTCCTTGCCCATTGGTAATCAACAACTCAACCTTTAGTATTTTTCTTGTTCAGATCGAGTTTTCTTGTTTGTTGGCAGCAATCAAGGAAGATTTTACGTTCTTGGAAACTTTATTGCGTTTTTTGGTGCCTTGTTCGATCGGAATCAAGATTTGACCTCCGTGAGAAGTTCATTACGTTTTTTCATGTTCAGTACTTCACTTAAACACTTCTATATAATTACCTTGCCCTCAATTCATCACTGCACAGTCCTAATTACCTTGCTTCTGTTTGATATACTTTCGGTCTGTTGAAGAAACCTTGTTTTGTTTGCATTGAAATTCTAAATTCTGAAACAGTTGGGTTGGAACTCTTCTTTCATATATAAACCCGGTAGAAGATTCTTACTAGACTACTTCAGAGCATCTACAACCACGATGTCCTAATTTAACCCTCTGTATATGAAGCCAAGAAAATAAGTCAAAGATAGAAGAACCCAGACTTCAAATAAAAAAAATTGGAAACTCGAAAAGGATTCTTCTGATTCTCAATGATTGAGGGGTAAGTGGATTGATACCAAGAAAGATTTCTTCTTATTATAAGACGTGATTTGATCTGCATATGTTTGGTAAATAAGCAATCTTCTCCTTTAATCATATCATAAATGGAAAGTGTTCAATTAAAATATGAAAACGTCCGCGGACGCACCCCTAACAGTGCTTGGTCACCCCTCATTTGGCGCATCAGAGCCGCCCCCTAAATATCCGAAACCCCAAATCCATGCAACCTTGCAACGTGATTAAAATAGCACATAGATAAATTGAACATAACATAGATCAGATATTGCATGTTTGCCATAGCATGCGAAGCTCACAAAAGATTAGCAAGTTCAACAGGACACAACATAGCAAATTCAAAAAGTTCATCATATGATATACTCCCTCGGTCTTAAAATAACTGTCTCAATTTTGTACTAACTTTAGTACAAAGTTGTACTAATGTTGAGGCACTTATTTTGGGACAGAGGGAGTATAAGATAGAGAGAGGGGGCGCCGGGCTTCACCACTTCCTCGCCAATCCCTTCCCCTTGCGGTCTCCGGAGCGGCGGTAGTACTCCGCGGTATAGGCGTCGGTGGTTGGAGGGGTGTCGTCCTCGTCGGTAGTGGTGCTGATGTTGTTGGAGGAGGATAAAGATGAGCAGAGGAGCCTGGCCAGACGCCCGGCGGTGCGGCCTCCTCCTTGGCGAGGCGCCGAGCCTTCGCCTGGTTGACCGCCCTCTGTCGGGCTAGCCGCTTGGACTTTTCGATGCCGAGCTGCAATACCTTGGCAGCAGATGATGTCATAGAGGAGGTCGTCTTCGGAGTCGGCAGGCGGAAGCGGCTCGGTCGCGGATCTGCACGACCCGTGGTCGAACATGCTAGATCCGGCATGCGTACCTTCTACCTCGCGTGGCGAGCAACCCGCGCCTCCGAATGATGAAGTCATGGCCATTGACTCGGCTATGCAGGAACGTGAACTAGCGTTGTCGGGAGGAGCAGGGCTGGAGGTGCTAGGTGTCGTTGGTCATCACGCCGCCTGACCGAGGATGACGTGAACGACGATGGCGGGCGCGGGCAGACACATAGTTGCAAGTGCCCCGATGGGCCACTAGGGAGGCTGTGAGGAATGTCAAGGGCGAGCTAGTCGATGGGGTCGGTCTCATTGTCGGATCCGCTGCCGTAGTTGGCCTTGGTGACACTGGTAGGGAAAGGGACGGGGAGGGGAGGAGACAGGCAGTGGAGCAGAGCAGTCAAGAGTGTGGACTATGGACTGGGTTTGGTCTGGGGTGGTGTATATGTGTGGTCGGACTGGGCCAGTCTGGGCCATGTGGTGGGCGCGTCCAGTCCGGCCCCTCCATATCCACCCCACCTATGGGCTGTGTTTGGTGGGTGTCGAACAACCCAGACGTTTGGGCAGGCTATGAGGGGTTCGGTTGGGTGACTTTTTTCGGTTCGGGTAGTGTCCGAGTTGTCCGCACAGATGTTTAGGGACGAATTGAGAGGTCCGGTTATAGATGCTTTAAATGTCCGGGTCGTCCGGCACCCCCAAACCCAATCCATATATGGGGCGAATATGGTGCAGTCCGGACGCTGCCTCCACGTCGAACCGTCCTAGGCCGGCCCAGTTCAACCCGACATATACCCCACCCAAACCAAACCCTAGTCCACAATCCGCACTCTTGATCGCTCCGCTACCCGTCCCGCCCCCTCTCCAAAACATTCCCCTCCCAGCGCAACCATGGCCAACTCGAGCAGCGGATCGAAAAACAAGTTAGAACCGTTGACTAGGAGGCATTCCTTAAGGAGGAATCCAACTCCGCTCCCGATGACAAGTAGTTCGCCCTCCGCCGGTAGCGGATGGATAGGGGCGGGAGCTCGAGCTTCGCGGCCTCCCCGATGGCCATCAACACCATCGAGTAATGCTTCGCCTTGAGTCGTTATCACCGTTGTAGGAGCTTGGCCGCATGAGTCACAGCTCGCCTTCGTCTGTGCGCGCTACCGCTCATCGTTGGGCGCATTGCGCGTAGCCTTCCATATGTAGCATCCTGGTGCACTCATCACAATACAACTCATCGATGTTGGTAGCATCGATCATATCACCGGCGAGGCCGCTCGCAGCACTCACCGTTGCCGGTTGCACTTTTGGTCGAAGGCGCCCATAGCATCTCACGATGCCGTTTCGAACATCTCACGAAGTCGGTCCCATCATCTCACGACGCTGTTCTTGCAAAAAAGCATGGCACAACATCTCACGAAGAAAGCACCTCGCGAGGTCGATACCAACATCTAGGCCACCGCTTCCAACATCACGTAGATCACAACCGACACAGCACTAGGCTCCTGCCGGTTTCAGCACCCCTGCCGGGTGTGGTCACCGTCGGAAGCTCGTGTGTTCGTAGGTTCCAGCAGCCCGTCGTCATTGTTCCAGCATCTGGCCACCACTGTTGCAAAACACCGCCGGGCGTGGTCACTGCCGGAAACTCATGTGTTCACGGGTAACAACCATTGGCGAAGACAGTGTGTAGGAACGGTGGCTGTGGCCCACCCAGAATATTGAGAATTGTTTTTTTATTGTATACTAATTTATTTTCCAAGGCCAACTGGCCAGTTGAGTAGGTCTTTTTATTTCCCAGTCTCGGGGCACCCCTATATCTCGCCTTCAGTGAGTTCAGCTTCCGACTCGGTGAAGGGGGAGCAAGATGGCCCGGTCCATGTGTGCGGTAGGCCACGATCTCTTTTTTGTTGTTTTTCGTTCTCGTTTTTTGCTTTATTTTTATAGTTTTCTCTATATTTTAAAATACTCTCTCTCTCTCTCTCTCTCTCTCTCTCTCTATATATATATATATATATAGAAAAATGGTTGTGTACTCCTGGGAGTATGTACTCTCGCTCCTCATATACCACATAGATGAATTTTTTATAACTTATTATTATTTTTAATATATTTCATTAATAATTACTAGATACCCTAAAATAAATTTCATGAAAAAAAATCATGTGTGCCTCATATTTTCAAAGGTTTACGTATATACTGATTTGTTTGTACGTGAAAAAGGTATATTGCAAAAAGTAGGTCGTAAATGATATTTTTTTTCAACAAAACTTGTATTGAGGTATCTTAGAATATTTAATGAAGTATATTGAAAATGATAATGGGTATAATCAATGCATATACGAGGTATATTGAAGATGGGAGTACATACTCCCAAGAGTATAGAAAATATATATAACAAAATACACTCTACAAATACATTTGAAAAATGTTCAACAAGTATTTAGAAAATGTTGAACAAGCGTCCGGAAAAATGTTGAATGTGTATAGAAAAATTGTTGATAATGTATTAAAAATGGATGAATTTTTTTATCATGTATATAAAAATGTTAATCAAGCATTTGAAAAAAAATATTGACCATGTATTAAAAATGATGAAAAAATTTGATCATGTCGATAAAAATGTTAATAAAGCATTTGAAAAAATGTTGAACAATTATTAAAAATGTTAATAAGTTGGAAAATGTCAAATGTGTATAGAATTTTTTTGACAATGTATTAATAAAATGATGAATTTTTTTGATCATGTATATAAAAATGTTAATCAAGCATATAAAAAAATGTTGAACAAGTGTTTGAAAAATATTAAATGTGTAAAGAAAAATTGTTGACCTTGTATTAAAAAATATTAATATTTTTATTTGAAAAATCTTAATCAAGCATTTAAAAATGATAGAAAAATGTTGACCATGTATTAAAAAAATTATTAATCTTGTATATGAAAAATGTAATAAAATGTGTATAGAAAAAGGTTGACCATGTATTACAGAAATGTTTAATTTGTGTTGGAAAAATGTTAGACGTGTATTAGAAAAATATTGTTGGCATGTACAAAAAATGTAAAATAATAACCAAAAGAACAAAGAAACCCGAAAAAAGAAGTAAAATAAACAAAAGAAACATGAAAATGAACCCCAAAAAAGAAACAAAGTGCAATAAAGAATGAAAAAAATGAAGAAGAAAAAAAAGGAAAAAAAGAGAGGCTCCAACAACCTCAAGCAAGATGCATCCCTATAACTTACCACGCGAGGGACCTAGGCGGAGTGGCTTGCAACACCCGTGATCTTCCTGGAGATCCAGGGATCGATCCCTGCTTCTCCCATTGAGAGAGAGATGGAGGGAGGGAGGGAGGGAGGGAGAAAGAGAGGCTCTTGCATGGTCGGACACTACATGTTGCCTCCCAGTTCTGGCATCGTTGTTTGCCATTGAGCCCTAGCTAGCCCCTAGCATCGCCACTCACATCCTACCTCCACTCCCCCACTAACCTCGCCATCATGAAGACACGAGAGAGCCTTGATTCTTGGAAGCCATTGTCTCAGCGATCCCGATCCCGCCCAGTCACCATCACCGGCGGTAGGCAAGCTACCCTTCTGGCTGGACACCTCTCTAGGATCCAGCTGCATCTCCCTCACGGTCTCACCCACCTTGGACTTGGCGCCAGCTTCCCCAAACTCTGGTTTAGCAAATCTACAAGGTGAGCTTCTAACCTTCCTACAAAATTGACCCATCTTGTTCCCGCTTCCCCGAAAATTAGGTATACATGCCCAGTACAGTGTATATGCTAAATTACTGGCTTATGCTATGCTCAACAATTGATTCTTATTTATTTACTTTAGTTGTCCTTGGTTTTTTGTAATTGTAGAACGGATTAGAGAGAGACTATTTGTGTTGAACTGATTCTATATGTTGCTGAAAATGATGATGAAATTACTGAACATAACATGAAGAGGAATGGTGAAATTATGGACCTTTTTCCAAAACATGGAGACAAAGCGGGAAGGTTGCAACTGAACACCACACCGAAGATATTGGAAATGCACACTGCCCTAATTCCCCACCTCCAATCTATTATGGTATAGACATGGATACAGATATTGAGATCGATGCTGAAATTGAAGAGATAATGCCTTCCATCACCACACCAGCCAAGTGCATATGTCCTTTCTGGCGATCCAGGGAAAAGAAATCCTACTTTAGGTGTGATTTTAATGATCAAGATAATGTTTGAGGAAGATATATTGCAAAAACTACATGTCAACCATATGAACATGCTTTTGAAGTCAGGAAAATCTATGGTAGAATTCGACACTTCAGTTTTGTTTGGTTTGCAAGGTACAGATAGCTAGAATATAGTGTCTCAAAGGAAGCACCTTATTGCTTTATGTGTTATGTGTTCAAATGGAAAACTAATGTGGGGCCTAGTGGTGATGCCTTTGTCAAAAATGGTTGAGAATTTGGAACAAACTTGATGCACTAGAAAAACATGTGGGCGGCATTGGTAGCATTCATACCAAGCTCAAGAGAAGTACAATTTATTTGTGACACCTCAAACGTCAGTTAATAATATCATTGTGAAGGTGTCTAAACAGGATCTACCTATTTACAAGGCGAGGCTAACTTATTCACCTAGATGCTTGAGGTTTCTTTTGAACCAAGGATTGGCATTTCCTGGACATGATGGGAGTGAAGAATCCTGCAACAGGGGAAAATTTCTTGAACTTCTAAAATGGCTTTCATAAAATGATGCACAAGTTAATAAGATTGTTTTACACAATGCTCTTGGAAATTGCATCTTAACTAGTCCAACAATACAAAAAGAAATTATTGAATGTTGTGAAGTGCAAACTAGAAAATATATTATTGAAGATCTTGGTGATGACCACTATGCAATCCTAGCCGATGAGTGTAGTGATGTATCTTACAAAGAGCAACTTGCTATTTTCATATGTTATGTTAATAAAGTTCGAAAGGGATGTTAGAGGTTTCTTGGAGTTGTTCGTCTTGCCAACACAACTTCATTGTCACTTAAATCTACAATTGAATACTGCTCATAATTTGAATCTTAATCAAATTTGTGGGCGAGGATATGATGGGGCTAGCAACATGGAAGGGAAGATTAAAGGGTTAAACATTGATCATGAAAGAGTCACCCTCTGCTTATTACATTCATTGCTTTGCACCTCAACTTGAATTGGTTCTTATTGTCGTGGCAAAGGGAAATGTACCATGTGGGGGTGGTTTTTCTATCATGTTTCTTACATGCTCAATATTATTGGAGTTTCTTCAAGCGTCATGACATGCTTTGAGATGTCAGAGCTCAAAAGGTTTTGGAAGTACTTGAAATGTGTGAAAGTGAAAGTGGAAGTGGGTTAAATCAAGAGATGTGATTAGCTAGACCCCGTGATACTCCATGAAGTTCTCATTTTAGAACCATTTTGCACATTATTAGCATGTACCCCACAATTCTTGGAGTACTTGATACCATTGGAAAAGATCCTTCACAAAGGGGTGAGTGGACAACAATACGTGGAGTGACTTTTGCCTTGGAGTCATTTGACTTTGTTTTCAATCTTCACTTAATGCTTTTTTATTCTTGGCTACACCAATGAGTTGTCTCAATCATTGCAAAAGAGAGACAAAGATATTGTTAATGCAATGACACTTGTTAGTTTGGCAAATAGTAGAATGAGACATATGAGGTCTCATGGATGGGAATAATTTCTTACAAAGGTGACATTGTTTTGCAACAAACATGGCACTAAAGTTCCTCTACCCGAGAATATTTATGTTTGTCAAAGAAGATCGTGTCGATGTTATGAAGTGCAACAAATAATGATCGTTATAGGAGAGAAGTATATCTTGGTATCTTTTATCAAATCATTCAAGAGCTGGACAATTGGTTTGATGAGGTTAATATGTATTTGCTTATTTGCATGTCTGCTTTGAATCATGTCAATTCTTTGCTTCTTATGATGCACTCAAGGTAATAAAACTTGTTGAATTCTACCCCAAGGACATATAAAACATGAATTTAGTAAGGCTTGAATTCCAACTTGTTACTTTTATTGATGATATGAGACAAGATGATAGGTTCAGATCTGCTCATAATATTGGTGAGCTTTGTATTGTGCATGTTGAAAAAATGTTCTTTATGATTTGGTTTGCTTGCTTATCGAATTGGTATTGATCTTACCGGTGGCAACGACAAGTGTTGAAACAGTATTTTCGGCAATGAATCTAGTGAAAAATAACTTGAGAAATAGTATGGGTGATGATCTCATCAACTATTGCTGAGTGACATTAATTGAGCGAGATGTGTTCTTGAAAGTAAGTGAGGATGACATAGTTGAAGCTCTCATGACAAAGGAGCGTCTTAGAGTTACTTAGTGTTGTAGTTTTCTACTTATGTGTATCTTTCATGTAAGACTATTTGTATTTGCAATGTTGAAAATTTGGAATATTTTGTGAACTATAATGTTGTCTGACTTGATTGAGTTATTTGTATTATTATTTTGGCCAACTATTGTATGACACTTGGATTAGGTAGAAAAAATAGGTGTGCACACCCTCCATTTATTTCCTGGCTCTGTCACTGGTTACAACATCCTGTCGTCGCAGTTCCAGCATCGACTGCCCTAGTTGCAGTACTGCAGGGCATGGGACCTGCCATCGCAGTACCCCGGTGTCGGTGTCAAAACCGCCAGACCTCGGGGCATGGGTCCCGAGCTGTGGATCTCAGATGGATATTAACAGGAACAAAGAGATGGTGTTTTACCCAGGTTCGGGCCCTCTTGATGGAGGTAAAACCCTACGTCCTGCTCTTGTTTGGATTAATGGAGATGTATCAAGTACAGAGTTGATCTACCTCGAGATCGTAAGATGTGGTCTAACTTTAGAGCTAGGTGAATGATATTGCGTTGATGTCCCCTCTATGGGCTAAACCCTACGGCTTATATACACGCCAGGCAGGGTATCCAGGGTCACAAGGTCGGTATCGAGTAGCAAGGCGACATGAGAAATCTTGGAGTATACGTCAACTCTTCGGTGGAGGTAGTCTTGATCATGCCTCCTGCATACGGCCTCCGGAGTCCATCTTGATCACGAATGAGGACCCATCGGCCCAACCCGAGGAGCATGGGCCGACTAGGTTAGCACCGCCTAATCCAGGACACCATCACCCGGCAACAGTCGTGGCGCTCCAGTGGCGTCGGTTGAAGCACCCATCGGGCACGGTCGCAGCAACGGGAGGAGGGGGCTTGGGTCGAGCGCGTTGTGGACCGAAGATGTGTTGGCGGTAGTCTCCGGCGAGGTGTGGTGCGAGGTGAGGAATGGGAGGACATCGGGAGGTGGTGGGCGGACAACAGGTGACCACAGGGGTGAGCGCAACTACCTCCCCGCAGCGGAGTGCGAGGGAGATTTTGCTGCGGGGTAGACGACTGCCGTCTCCGGTGAGGTCTGGTGCGAGGTAGGGAGCGGGAGGAGGTGGAAGATGGGAGGTGAGCACACGCCGCGTGAATGGATAAGCATGAGAAGAATGACGGGCGGTGGGTGAGTGGGTGGACACGTGTGCATGCTATGTGGTGCGTCCAATCTCGCCCGATCTCACGACACCCACGTGACTGGCGCGAGATTAGAACGGTGTGCCGTTCTAGGATGTTTCCCTTCTAACAAACGGTGAATGTTAACTCTATATTCTATTCTACTACCTAACATATATTGTACGTGTCAAGCGTAGAAAAACAATAAAATAACTTCAAATGCCAGTTTTTAACATATCAAAATTTAACGGCAAAGATAATACATTGTTAAAACTTTCTCTTTTACTTTTGGGGTTTTAATGGTGTTATAATGTATTTCCTTGCTTGTAGAATTGTAAATATATACTAGCTAGCCCTGTAGAATCGTTCATAGCAACTTGCCCTATGTATGAAAGTTACACACTATGCTTACAACCAGGATTATATTATATAGAGAGGACTACCTTCATAATCTCCATTACTGCAAACACGCCAACATTCTCAAGCATGAGAATGGTTATCGTAGCTTCCATCATGTACATTTGCCTCGTCGTCCACGTCGTTCTCTTAGCCACCACAGCGGTCGCGAGGAACACCACGCCCTTTCCCACGTCCGGTGTCACCAACGCCACGGCGGTGGCCAACAGCAACACCGTAAACGGCGTCGAGTCCCCTGCAGCGACGGCGGCGCTCAACAGCTCGGATCAGTACTCGGATCAGTACATCTGCTACCTCTGCCATCAGCGTAACACCCTGATGATCAAGTGGTGTCCCCTCTACAAGGACGACTGCCACCTCGCATGCCTGTCGTCCACGTCCCCTACCCGCCACCCCCAGCTGTACCCTGCCGCCGACGTCGAAGGTAGGAAGGGCACGCTGGGAACCGGCCCTGTCGGCTCGAACGCCGACGACTGCTACGTCATGAAGCTGTACCCGGATGGCAGGTGGGTCATAACCGTGGCGGTCAGCTGCAAGGCGGTGGCGGGCTGCTACCTCGTGTGCAGCCATGGAGACGCGGCGCTTGGGAGCAGAGCCGACGACACCACCCCGGCCTTGGCCAGGGGGTCGCCGTTGCCCGGCGCCTCCGAATTCCATCGGTGCGGCGATCAGTTCCCGGCGGCAGGCAACGGCGTCTAAGGCTCTAAGCCACGGCCATATGATTCGGTTTAGATGGTTTCTACCGGCTTAAGCAAGATTTAACCATCCCAGTTTCTCGCGGGACAGACAAGAAAAATTCTTCCATCTCAGTCTAATTAATCACGAGTCCGTGGTTTGTTTTCGATCGCCTCTCCTCGTTTTGTGGCAGAAAGCAACTCGGCGATTCGGTGATTTGTTTTTCCGGATATGGCTGTGGCACGCACTGTTCAAGTTCAACAGCATCCATTGCCTTCTGAGCTAAGATGAGTAGGCGACCATGCATGAATTCGGGCCGGTTTACTGCTTGGAATTTTCTCACAGGTCTCCTGGTCGGTCGATTCAGTTCCACGCGTTGTATTCCAGCCAATTTCGCCAAGCTGTAACCACAACACCATTTTCCCGAGATGAGAGTACTTACTGATCCAAAATGCTTTAATCATCTGCTGTCTCTTACTGGGAGAAGCACACGCAGCCAAATTCTTGGGCTGCTGGGCACTTTTTCTTTCTCCTTTTCTTCTTTCCCGCAGCAAGATTTGTCGAGCATACGTGCACATGCATCTGTATCTGTATGACCGTGTCCAGATAAAGCGAAGAACGAACTCCGGCTCGATCACATCACTCCCAGCAGTTGCAGCAACGCAAGCACCACCTCTCGCTCTCGGTCTTGCACGCGATGCCCCTCTCGGCGGTATCCGTCCTCCGCGCCGCCTCCCTCGCCGTCCTGCTGCTCGCGGCCATGGCCACGGGCGGCGACGGCAGCACGACGGGTGACTCGTCCGTGGCCCAGTCCATCGACGACACGGAGATGTACCTCTGCTACCTCTGCACCGGGCGCAACCCGATGCTGATCAGGTACTGCCCCATCTACTGGGACTGGTGCCACCTCCTGTGCTACGACCCCGACGTCGCCGCCGGGCCCGATGCGTCCGTGCGGCCGGCGGCAGCGGCAGCCACGGCCCCGCGCGAGACGTACGCCCAGCTGGGGTGCTACGTCATGAAGCTGTACCGGAACGGCACCTACACCATCGTCAGCCGCCACGACTGCTCAAAAATGGCCAGTTGCCGCCTCTCCTGCGGCGGCGGCGACGTCGTAGTCGCCGACGGGAAACCCTTGGGCGCGGCGCCGCTGCCGGTTACAGCGTCGGCGCCCCAGGGAATGCAGCTGCCGCCGTCGTCGCACGTCGCCGAGTTCCAGCGGTGCGGCGATCAGGCAATGGGCCTGCCTCTGAGCGCCGTCCCCGGACGCGTCTAGCAGCTAGCGGCGCCGGTCGACTTTGGGAGGATGCGCGCGTGTCGGCGTGCAAACATGCGTGCGCCCTTGCAAGCCAAATGTTGACAAAGATATGATCGATCGGTTGTGTATAGAGTTGTTAAAATAAGAAATGAATAAAAAGGCCCGTATCGTTTGAAAAAAAGTTTGGGTCGATTTGTGCAAGCCGTTGGATCAGAAAGGAACGGCCGGATGTATTTCTTCTTCCTTGAACTGTTTTCTTCTTCCCCTCGACAAACAACATGATTGCTTCTAACACCGTCTTGTCCCCGCCTCCGGCAAGCCTCCTATCCTCACCTCCAGCGAGGTCACATCTGAACCCTCACATGCGATGTTGAATCGCCTCTCGAGTTTGGGCGTTTTCCAATCCAAGAGGGAGTCAAAAGGATACGGCCGCCACTCGCACATGTCAAAACCTCCAACTCGCCTTTGTCGACAACACCCCTCCTTGTCACCGGCCCTGGCTCAGTCTTGGCTTGGCCTTGCACTACTGAAATTTTCAAATTAGGCACTCGGCAAAGCATTTGTCGAGTCCCACATCGGTGAACACGACTCGGTTGGCCGGCTGTTGGCAAAAGTGACTTTGTCGAGTTTTTTTTCACAGGCACTCGACAAACACATACAAAAATCGTTGCCAAGTACCGTGTATAGGGAACTCGATAAACGAAAAGTGCAAACAGAGCGGCGCATTAATGGTAGTGTCACATGGCAACACATCTTTGTCGAGTTCTTTTTTGGATGCACTCCGCAATGCAACAATAAACGAGGGTGTGGCACATGGTGCAACCTTTGCCAGTTCCTTCCCAGGCGAAACTCGACAATACCTTGACGGATGAGGGAGTGCCACATAGCATAACCTTTGTCGAGTGTTGCTTGTAAGGTGTTCATCAAACGCTTACTCTAGGAGTCATCAGCAACTGCCATGTGGCAGTCTTTGTCGAGTTTCTATCTGAAGGAACTCAACAAATTTTTCCAGGAGTTAGCATACGTCAAGTGGCATCCTTTGCCAAGTGTCGCTCTGGAGGAACTCAGAAAATCTTGCCAAGAGTTACCAGTGTGCGCCTTTGCCGAGTGTAACACTCGGCAAAGCTCTGGTTAGCAGTTTTTCTTCTTCTATATTTTTGCAATCAGCCCTACAATAGCACATATATATAGCAAGCAGAGTATCACATATCACACTCATATCACATGTTACATAGGCATATCAAACATCATAAAGCGCAATTCATATCACATCATATATACCTAGGCACATATCACATACATCATTTCACATCATATAGAAATTCGCAACTACAGCGGTAATTCCCATATGCCGTAGCAAATCACACATAGCATCATTCTCATCACAAGTCCATTACTAATTACAGCCACCTCTCGGTGGCGCAGAAGATTAACACTATGGACACATGCTCTAGGGTTGTGGAGAAGGAGGAGGAAGTGTACAGTTCAAAACCTCGATACATTGTCGAAGCATCTCCAATTATTTTTGTTAGCATTGTAGCAAAAAATGTTATCAGATAATTTTTTGGCTATCTATTATAGGAAAGAACTAACCTATAATTGCTCCCAAAGGTTCCTGTTCACCTCCTCCTGTGCCACCTATGCAGCCCTTTTTTTCTCTGCTCGTGCCACCCTTTGTGGCACTTCCTTGTTGCAGCTTGATAATCCCCAAGTGCAGGGAATTGTCATAGCACTTTCAAATGATGGAGGTGGTAAGTATAGAGTGTCGAACCCACAAGGAGTTGAAGGTAGGACTGGTATTCTCTCATGTCCTATCTGCCACTGATACAACCCTATGTAAGTCAAGCGTTTGCTTTACCTAGAAAATAAAACTAGAAATACTTTACAGGTGTCAAAACTAGTTTTGCAAGATAATAAAGAACTTGGAAATAGAAGTTAGGTGTTGTTTAAATAAAAGTGCAATAAAATAAAGATAGCAAGTGTGAAAAGGCGGTGGTAGGATTTGCGGAATTGTCCCTAAGCAATTAGCTAAGTTACTAGAATGATTATCATAATTGCCGTTTTATATATGTGGGGGTGGCTCTGCTAACATACTATTCGTACTTGGAATCATACGTTCTTATGATTGGAACTATTAGCAAGCATCCGGAAATACTAACACTTTCATCAATAAGGTAAAGACGCAACCATAGCATTAAGAATTTAAGATATATTGGCACCCCTTCAATCTCATATGCATTAATTTCTATGGTGTGGCGAGGTTTCAATAGCTCATGCCACCGTATGCATAGTCTTATCAGCATAACACTAACTCTAAGGTATGATCCACGTGTACGCTCATATGATGAGCACCAAAGGACAATAACATAACCACATACAACTCAAACCAATCATAGTAATTCATGAATTAACCCAAATGACAAAAATAATCTACTCGGACGTAATAGGGATGAAACAAATCATTGGATAATAATTTATATCATCAAAAACCATGTTCAAGTAGGGGATTACAGAGGTTTGCGGGAGACTGGACCATTGTATAGAGAGGAAGGTGATAGATATGTTGATGACGACGTTGGAGATAATGACGGCGATGATGGCTTCCACGATGACACTCCGAGGCCACCAAAAGAGAGGAGGAGAGAGCCCCCTCCTTCTTCTTATTCCTTGGCCTTCTCCCTAGATGGGAGAAACTTTCCTCCTCTAGTCGATGATGTCTTTGGCCTCCCGAGGGTGAGAGCCTCCCCCGAGATTGGATCTTGGAACTTTCTATTTGTCTCTCTATGCTGAAATCTGGGAGGTTTTGATACGTCCATTTTGCATCATGTTTTCCTACTGTTATTTATAATGTTTTTATCATTATAACACTTTGTGATGCAATTATAATGCCTTTTATCTCTTAATTTGCATGAAGAGGGAGATTGCTAGGAGCTCGAATCTTGGACCTAGAAAAGCTACATCAGAGATACCTATTCTGCAGAACTACAAATGACCTGAAATTTCACACAGAACTTTTACGAAATATATAAAAAAATACTGAAGCAAAGAAGTACCAGAGGGGGCCCACTAGTTTCCCACTCCCCTAGGCGCACCCTAATGCCTTGTGGGGCCCATAGCTGGCCTTTGGCCCCCATCTTCAGCTATATGAAGGGTTTTGACCTAGAAAAATTCAAGAGAGGACTTTCGGGACGAAGCGCCACCGTCTCGAGGTGGAACCAGGGCAGGAGCACTTTAGCTCTTTGGCAGAGCGATTCTACCGGGGACACCTCCCTCCGGGAGGGGGAAATCGAAGCCATCAACATCACAACAACCCTCTCATCGTGGGAGGATTAATCTTCATCAACATCTTCACCAGCACCATCTCATCTCAAACCCTAGTTCATCTCTTGTATTCGATCTTTGTCTCAAAACCTTAGATTGGTATATGTGGGTTGCTAGTAGTGTTGATTACATCTCGTAGTTGATGCTAGTTGGTTTATTTGGTGTAAGATTATATGTTCAGGTATTTGATGATATTCAATACCCCTCTAATCTTGAAATATGATTTGTGAGTAGTTACATTTGTTCTTCAGGACATGGGAGAATTCTTATTATAAGTAATCATGTGAATTTGGTATTCGTTTGATATTTTGATGATATGTATGTTGTTGCTTCCTTTAGTGGTGTCATGTGAACGTGCACTATATGACACTTCACCATACTTGGGACTAAGGGAAGGCGTTGTGGAGTAATAAGTAGATGTGTTGCTAGGGTGACAGAAGCTTAAACCCGAGTTTATGTGTTATTCCATAAGGGGCTGATTTGGATCCATATGTGTCATGCTATGGTTAGATTTATCTTAATTCTTCTTTCGTAGTTGTGGATACTTGCGAGAGGGGTTAATCATAAGTGGGAGGCTTGTTCAAGTAAGAACAACACCCAAGAACCGGTCCACCCACATATCAAATTATCAAAGTAGTGAACATGAATCAAATAAACATGATGAAAGTAACTAGATGGTAATTCCCATGTGTCCTCGAGAACACTTTGTTTATTATAAGAGACCGTTCTGGCTTGTCCTTTACTACAAAAAAGATTGGGCCGGCCACCTTGCTACACCTTTGTTACATTTCTACTTGTTGCTAGTTACAAATTACCATGCTATCAAACTATCTGTTACCGATAATTTCAGTGCTTGCAGAGAATACCTTGCTGAAAACCGTTTGTCATTTCCTTCTGCTCCTCATTGGGCTCGACACTCTTACTTATCAAAAGGACTATGATTGATCCCATATACTTCTAGGTCATCAAGACTCTTTTATGGCGCCGTTGCCAGGGAGTGAAGCGCCTTTGGTAAGTGGAATTTGGCAAGGAAACATTTATATTATGTGATAAAATTTACTGTTACTTGTCGCTATGGAAAGTAATCCTTTGAGGGGTTTGTTCGGGGTATCTTCACCTCGACAGGAAGCAATAAGAGTTGACCCTCAACCTACTAAACCTACTGAAAATATTTATTATGAGATTCCTTAGGGTACGTTAGAGAAACTACTAGCTAATCCTTATGCAGGAGATGGAACCGTACATCCTGATATGCACTTGATCTATGTGGAAGAAATGTGTGGATTGTTTAAGCTTGCAGGTTTATCTGAGGATGGAGTTAAGAAGAAGGTATTCCCTTTATCTTTTGAGGGAAATACATTTACATGGTATAGGCTATTGGATGATATTGGAACATGGGATTGGAACCAGTTGAAATTGGAATTTCATTAGAAGTTTTATCCTATCCATCTGGTTTTTCGTGATCGAAATTATATATATATATAATTTTTGGCCTCGTGAAGAATAAAGTATCGCTCAAGCTTGGGAGAGGCTTAAGTACATGATGTACACATGCCCCAATCATGATCTCTCTAGAGAAATTATTATACAAAAAATTTATGTCCGGCTTTCTCTTGATGATCAATCCATGCTTGATTTTTCTTCTACTGGTTCCTTTATGAAGAAAATTATTGAATTCAAATGGGGCCTTCTAGAAAGAATTAAACGAAACTCTGAATATTGGGAACTCGACAAAGGTAACGAGTCGGGTATAAAACTTGAATTTGATTGTGTTAAATCTTTTATGGAAACTGATGCTTTTCATAAGTTTAGTCCTAAATATGGACTTGACTCTGAGATAGTAGCTTCCTTTTGTGAACCATTTGCTACTCATGTTGATCTCCCTAATGAGAAGTGGTTTAAATATCATCCACCTATTAAAAGAAGGTAGAGAAACCTATCATAGTTAAAGATGAAACTATTATTCATAATGTTGATCGAGTTGTGCCTACTGCTTATATTGAGAAACCTCCTTTTCCTGCTAGGATTAAGGAACATGCTAAAGTTTCAACTGTGGCTAACAAAATTTATATTAGAATAGCTAAAACCTCTGAAAAAATAAGTGCGGAATCTAATATTGCTATGGTTAAAGATCTCATGGTTGATAATATTGAAGGGCATGTTATTTACTTCTGTGATGAAGCAACTACGATTGCTAAGCCTGATACTAAAGATAAGAATAAACCTGTTGTTGGCTTGCCTGTTGTTTCTGTTAAAATACGAGATCATTGTTATCATGGCTTATGTGATTTGGGTGCTAGTGTGAGTGCTATTCCTTTTACTCTGTATCAAGAGATTATGAATGACATTGCACCTGCTGAGATAGAGGACATTGATGTTACTATTAAACTTGCAAATAGAGATACTATTTCACCACTTGGGATTGTTAGAGATGTTGAAGTCTTGTCTGCTAAGTTCAAGTACCCTACTGATTTTCTAGTTCTTCTTTCCCCACAAGATGATTTTGTCCCATTATATTTGGTAGACCTTTCAAGAATATAGTTAATGCTAAGATTGATTGCAATAGCAAAACAGTCAGTGTTAATTTTGGTGATGTATCTCATGAGTTAATTTTCTCTAAATTTCATAGACAACCACATGATAAAGAATTACCTAGTAAGGATGAAATTATTGGTCTTACTTCTATTGTTGTACCTCCTACTGATCCATTAGAACAATATCTGCTAGAGATATTGCTTAATCAAGCACCTATCCTTAAACATAATTTGCTTGTTGGAACTCTTGGAGGTCCTCCACCTAAGGGTGATCCTGTTTTTCAGTTAAAGATATTACCTGATACATTGAAATATGCTTATCTTGATGAAAAGAAGATATATCATGTTATTATCAATGCTAACCTTTCAGAGCATGAAGAAAAGAGGTTACTTAAAACTCTGAGGAAGCACCTTGCTGCTATAGTATATACTCTTGATGATATTAAGGGCATTAGTCCCACTCTATGTCAGCACAAGATTAATATGGAGCATGATGCTAAGATAGTCGTTAATCATCAACGACGATTGAATCCTAAAATGAAGGATGTGGTAAGACCTGAAATATTAAAGCTTCTGGAAGCAGGTATAACTTATCCCATAGCTGATAGTAGATGGGTAAGCCATGTAAATTGTGTTCCTAAGAAAGGAGGTATAGCCATTTTTCCTAATGATAAAAATGAGCTAATCTCACAAAGAACTGTAACTGGTAATAGGATGGCAGGAAATTAAATAAAGCTACTAGAAAAGATCATTACCCCTTGCCTTTTATTGATCAAATGTTAGAAAGATTAACTAAGCATACACACTTCTGTTTCCTTGATGGATACTCTGGTTTCTCTCCAATACCTATGTCAAAAGAAGATCAAGAGAAAACTACTTTTACTTGTCCTTTTGGAACTCATGCTTATAGACGTATGCCTTTTCGTTTATGTAATTAATGCAGCTTGAACTACGTCGGTATTTACCCAAAGAGGAAGGGATGATGCAACACAACTATGGTAGGTATTTCCCACAGTGATGAGACCAAGGTTATCGAACCAGTAGGAGAACCACGCAACACTACGTGAATGGCACCTGCACACAAAGAACAAATACTTGAAACCCGACGTAAAAGAGGGGTTGTCAATCCCTCCCATGTAAAAGATAGGTAAAATTTGTAGTAGATTGGATAAATAGATCTCGTGGGAACGCGAGATAAAACAAATAACAATAAATTGCAGCAAGGTATTTTGGGTTTCTGGATTAATAGATCTGAAAATAAAAGCAAATAAAAATAGATCTCAAAGGCAAATATGATAAAGAAGAGACCCGGGGGCCGTAGATTTCACTAGTGGCTTCTCTCGAGAAAAATAGCATACGGTGGGTACAAATTACTGTTGGGCAATTGATAGAAATTCAAATAATCATGATGATATCCAGGCAATGATAATTATATAGGCATCACGTCCAAGATTAGTAGACCGACTCCTGCCTGCATCTACTACTATTACTCCACACATCGACCGCTATCTAGCATGCATCTAGTGTATTAAGTTCATGGACAAATGGAGTAATGCAATAAGAATGATGACATGATGTAGACAAGATCTAATGATATATGAATAAACCTCATCTTCTTATCCTTAATAGCAACGATACATACGTGTCGTTTCCTCTTCTGTCACTTGGATCAAGCACCGTAAGATTGAACCCATCACAAAGCACCTCTTCCCATGGAAAAAAAATCGATGGTCGGCCTAACTAAACCAAAGATTCGAAGAAGAAATACGAGGATATAATTAATCATGCATATAAGAGATCAAAAGAGTCAAATAACTTCCATGGATAAAAACATAAATCTGATCATAAACTCATAGTTCATTGGATCCCAACAAACAGACCGCAAAAAGAGTTACATCAAATAGATCTCCAAGAGACCATTGTAATTAGAATCAAAAGAGAGAGAGGAATCCATCTAGCTACTAACTACGGACCCATAGGTCTACAGTGAACTACTCACACATCATCGGAGAGGCACCAATGAGGATGATGAACCCCTCCGTGATAGTGTCTAGATTGGATCTGTGGTTTCTGGAACTTGCTGCAGCTGGAATTGTTTTTCGTCGACTCCCCTAGGGTTTCTGGAATATTGGGGTATTTATAGAGCAAAGAGGCAGTGCGGGAGGCCACCGAGGTGGGCACAACCCACCAGGGTGCGCCTGGGCCCCCAGGCGCGCCCATGTGGGTTGTGCCCCCCCTCGGGGCACCCCTCTGGTACTTCTTTGACCCATCCCGTGTCTTCAGGCCCAAAAAAATTCTCCAAATGTTTCGTTGCGTTTGGACTCCGTTTGGTATTGATTTTTTGTGAAGTAAAAACAAGCAAAAAACAGCAACTAGCACTGGATACTATGTCAAAAGGTTAGTCCCAAAAATGATATAAAGTTTCTATAAAATGATTGTAAAACATCCAAGAATGACAATATAATAGCATGTAACAAGCAAAAATTATAGATACGTTGGAGACGTATCAGCATCCCCAAGCTTAATTTCTGCTCATCATCGAGTAGGTAAATTATAAAGACAGAATTTTTTATGTGGACTGCTTCCTAACATGTTCATCACATATTCTTTTCTTTGTAGGATGGACATTTGGACTTTTATATGATTCAAAGGAATAGTCTAGTTTTGACATGAAAATTTTAATACTCAAGCATATCAACAAGCAAACATGTCTTTCAAAATAGTAACACTAAAGCAAGTTATCCCTAGCCCATTATGCTCAATCATTGATCCATTCATGAAACACACTCGCATATTAGCTACACCCAATGCTCAAGTACGATCATAGTGCCCCTTAGTTGGTGCTTTATAAGAGAAGATGGAGACCCAAGTAAAAATAAAAATTGCATAAAGTAAAAGAAAGGTCCTTCACAGAGGGAAGTAGGGATTTGTAGAGGTGCCAGAGCTCAAAGCGAAAAAGATAGAGATAAAATATTTTGGGTGGCATGCTTTTCCTGACAACAAAAATGATCGAGTAGTTCCCAATACTTTCCATGCTAGATATATCATAGGCGGTTTCCAAACAAAAAATAAAGTTTATTCCTTTTTCCACCATACTTTCACATTCCAAGACTAACCGAATCCACGGGTGCCGTCCATGCCAACACTTTGAAAGGAATTTATTATTTAACAACATAAAGTAAATTCATTTTTCATTTCGGGACTGGGTATCCCTAATACCTTTGCCATACTCTCGTGAAATGACAAGTGAAAAAACACTCATCTTGAGAATAACACATGTAGCATGGAAAAATATCAGCCACCCCCTACCGTTTCATGAGCGGTACAAGCACACAAAAGAGAAATTTATTTTGAAGATTAGATATGGCACATACAAATTTGCATAGACGGCAAAAGAATACCGCATATAGGTAGGTATAGTGGACTCATGTGGCAGAACTGGTTTAAGGATTTTGGATGCACAAGTAGTGATCATACTTAGTGCAAATGAAGGCTAGCAAAAGATTGAGAAGCATCCAACCAAGAAACGAAAAACCTCATAAGCGAGCATTAAACATAACTAACACCGAATAATGCATCATAAGTAGGATATAATTTCATTGCATAACTATTTACTTTCGTGCTTGCATAGGGAATCACAAACCTTAACATCAATATTCTTACTAAAGCATAATTACTTATCAACATGACTCATATATTATATCATCATATCACAAAACTATTACAAGGAATCAAGTTTATTTTGTCCAATGATCTTTCATGAAAGTTTTTATTATATCCTTCTTGAATATCTATCACTTTGGGACTAATTTCATATGTTGCTTTTGATAGCTCAAACAAATCTAAGTCAAGAACATGAGCATAAAAAAATTCTTCTCTCAAAACAATTTAAGTGAAGCATGAGATAATTTCTTAAAAAATATACTAAAGCACACCGTGCTCAAAAAGATACAAGTGAAGCACTAGAGCAATTCCATAGCTCAAAAAGATTTAAGTGAAGCATAGAGAGCAATTCTTAACAAATCATAGCATAATTTTGGCTCTCTCAAATAGGTGTATCCAGCAAGGATACTTGACTTAAAAAAAAAGAAAAAAAAAGCAAAGGCTCATATCATACAAGACGCTCCAAACAAAACTCATGATATGTGACGAATAAAAATATAGCTCCAAGTAAAATACCGATGGTCATTAGAAGAAAGAGGGGATGCCACTCGGGCATCCCCAAGGTTAGTTGCTCGCTTCTCTTTTAGATAATGGCTTGGGATGCCATGGACATCCCCAATCTTAGGCTCTTCTTACTCCTTATTCCTTCATCCATCGTGATATCACCCAAAATGTAACATCCCAAATTTTCAATTTGGAATGTTATACATTAGATCATCATGCATATCATATTTTATTTTGCTTTTGGTTTTGATCCAAGAAAATCCTAAGCAACTCAAGGACCCACGGAGAGAGTTGGAGATTTTGTTATTTACATATTTGAGTTTTCTCAAATTATGTAAACAGGATCATTTGATTTTATTTATTTTACCATCAATTATTTCTATTACAAAAATATGAGAGAGGGAATAAAATGACTTTCCCAAAATATAGAAATATTGAGGATTTAATAAAAAAATCAAATAAGATTTATTTCGGAGTTTTTCGGTATTTTTATTTGAATTTTAGGAAAAATGCACGTTTTTCAAAGTTGTAGTTTGGGCCCAGAAAAATGTTCACTTTTTCGGGGCTTGATTTTAGAAACCCAGGAAAATTTATTTCGCGATTTTTGGAGTCCGTTTAGTATTTCTTTTTATTTTTCTTCCGAGCGGAATTATTAAAAAAAAACGCGGAACCGACTTTGGGCCATACTCGGCCAGGACACCGCCGGCCGAGGCTTTATAAGCCGCCGCCCCGGCCCGAGAGAGAGATCCCAGCCGCCAGCCCCGAAACCCTAACCCTAGCCAGCCGCCCCAGCGGCGGCCGCCGCCGCTGCCGCCTGCCGCCGCCGCCGCCTCGCCGCCGACTCGCCGGAGCAGCACGCCGCCCGAGGTTCGCCGCCGCCTTGTTTTCCGTGCGGTTTTTTTTTAAAAAAATTCTGTTCGTCGTTTTTCTTTTTCGTCGGATTTTTTGCGGTTATTTTCTGATCGCGATATCTGATCCGATTTTCGTTTTAGTATAACTTTTCGCTCGTTTATCGGAATCAGGCGATTCAAGCGCCTGGAGTTTCGTCTCGAAACCCTCTTTCCGAATAATCAACTTAAACAAGTTTTTGCTACTTTAAAATTTGCCCTAGATCCAGATTACTAGAACGAAGTTGTTTCTTTCGCCGTTTGATTTCTTTTGCTTCGTTCGATTTGATTCTATTTGCAAACCAGGGTTCTTAAGTTGAACTTTCTGGTTAGATCTTCTATTTGAGTTTTACCTGTGCATTAGATGAGTACTTATTGTATGCTTGTTTGTTTGTCTGCGATAGAATACCCGGAGTGCGCCGCCTGTTACGTTGAATCCCTAGGTTTCGCGGATCATCAGCAAGGCAAGTAACACTTTGATCATACCTTTTCTACAACCCAGTTTTATTGCATTAGATCAATCCTCACACATTGCATGATTAGGATCTAATTAAATTGTGGGATGGGAAGTAGATGAGGTAGTACCTATTACCTGTTTATTATCAAACCTTTGGGAGTTACTTCTACGTTTGCTTATTATGCCATGCTATGCTAGTAGACGTGGATTGGGTGAGTGAAATCCATGACAGATGTGAGATTAATAATTAATGGTTTATCTAAGGTGGCAACTTAAACACACATCTGGGTGGATTGAGGCACCTGGGGTTTCCAGGACTTGCCTGTTTTTCTTTTGGACCGCCACTCAGGCTCAAAGGGATCATGAGATTTTTCATACTAGAAACTTCCGTGTGCAGCCACAAGACATTATGGGCTCTGGCATAGTTGACTAAGTTGTGCGAACTCTTACAGTGGTAGACTAGCAGATGTAGGTGATGTAGGTGGTACGGTCTACCCGATCGTAAGGTGCTAGCGCTTCTGAAAGACTATGTCTCGGTCATCCGTCTTCTCAAACACCCTGTAGTGCGAGAAACCAAACGGAGGCGATTGAGTCTTGTGGGGAAAAGTGTGCGCAAACCTCTGCAGAGTGTAATAAACTAATCATGGTTAGCCGTGTCCCCGGTTATGGACAATCTTGAGTATCTAGTACCTGGATTATCATGTGAATCTCAACATGTTACTCTAAAGTTAAATTTGTTGGGTTTAAGATGTTATTTAATTGGGATTGAGAATGCTGTCAACAATTCTCAATGTTTAACAACCACCATGATAGTAATTAAATTTATTCCTTTGAAGTAGGGAAAAATTGGCTTTACGCAAAAACTGTAACCATAGAGCTTTCCACCAGCCAAATATGCATATAGTATAGTGTTGCATTCCATTACTCTCTATGTGTTACCTTGCCAGCATATTCCATGTGCTGACCCGTTTTCGGGCTGCAACGTTAATGTTGCAGACTTTTCAGACGATGATTAAGGAGTTTAGGTCGTGGTTCTATACTCAGTGATGCCGTTGGAGTTGATGGACTCACTTATCTTCCAAGCCTTCCGCTGTTATCGTTATTAGATGGCCTTAAGCCATATTTATTGTAAATAAGTTCTCTTTTGAGACACTCGATGTAAGAAGTGTGTGATTGCTACTCTGCTATAAATCCTCCGAGTACTGTGTGGTGTCAGCATTACTGATCCAGGGATGACACCGGAGCACAGAGATCAGACTGTTTGAGGTCTGGTCGCTACAGAGATGGTATCAGAGCACACACTGACTGTAGGACACGATCACTAAGCTAAAGACCTAGATCACTACTCACTCTCTTCTCTTCTGACTTCTCATCTTTTCTACTCTTTAGGATGACGGATGCAAGGAACAAGTTCACACAACCAGATGAAGATACACCCTTTGGACGCCACTTGAAGGAAGTCACTAGATACCTGAACATAGGAGTACCAAGCTTCACGGGAATCTACAATGCCACTTTACCTGAAGAAGAGCACTGGATGATTCAAGTTCAAGTTCCAGGAAGGACGTTCATGCCAGTCACTGAGCCCATAGAGTTTTCTTTTGATGCACCAACTTGGAGTCTAGGAAAGAGTATGGCAGCTCACATCGCCATGGGACGCATTGGCGAAGTCTACCACAAGGATCTCAAGGATACTATCTACCAGATTTGTGGGCGCCGAGACGAACACTGGGAGATGATTAGCACCAGGAAAGATAGATCAATAGCAGCTTTGATCCAGGAGTTAAACCAGCACATTCGACGACAGGAGAATCAGATGTGCGCCGACATGATAGATCTGAAGAAGGCTAAGACTAGAATCAAGGAACTGGAGGAAGAACTCAAGGCTACACGTGAAGATTATGAAGAAGAAATTGAAGTATTGGTGGATAAGAATGCCGACCTAACTATGAAGATAGTAGTATTTATGGGAGGCCCGAACCCAGTAGATGAAGACGAAGAACCTAAGGAGATTAGCCCGGAAGACTACATCATCATTGACGGCACCGACTCGGAACAAGATAGTAGCGATGATGACTATGTTGATGAAGCAAGAGCAGATATCATGGAGTCTACAACCGTAGAATATTTCTAGTAGACCACCTCATCAGTAGTAGTAGTCCACCATGTAAATATAGTAGTCTGAGCACTTTGCGATAGTTAGATCGATTGTATGCCTTTGTTTGATTGATTGAAGTGAATTGTGTGCTTTTGCCTCATGTGCATATGAGTAGTGCTTTCCCTTTAGACCCCCTCTATTCTTATATCTCGTCTTTTCTAAAACCCTCAGATGCCTCCGAGACGTGACCCCGAATTTGCCTTTCCGCCGGAGCTCACTCAGTTGATCCAGCAGCAGAACACCTTGATGCAGTTGCTAGTTTAGAATCAGAATCAGGGGAACAACAACAACACCCCACCACCACCACCTGTTGACCACTTAGCCCGTTTTCTTAGGCTAAATCCGCCGGTGTTTTCCAGTAGCACCGAGCGCTCCGCAAGATAGCTAGGGAGTTGACCACAGCAGGATGCACCGATGTGGAGAAGGTTAAGTTTGCCGCACATCAGTTAGAAGGACCCGCAGCATCCTGGTGGGAGAATTTCACAGCCACCTTCCCAGTCGACACTGTCACATGGGACCAGTTTCAGCAGGCTTTTCGTACTGCCCGTGTTTCAGCAGGAGCAATGGCCATGAAGAAGCTTGAGTTTCGTAACTTGCGCCAAGGAGGACGGAAAATTGGCCAGTATGTGGAGAAGAAGGATGGATCGTTAAGAATGGTTGTTGATTATCGAGGATTGAATGAAGTAACAATCAAGAACAAGTACCCGCTACCAATGATCAATGATCTGTTTGATTGGTTGCAAGGAGCTAAAGTGTTTTCCAAGATCGATTTGCGATCAGGATACCACCAGTTGAAGATTCGAGAGCAGGACATACCTAAGACATCATTCACCACAAGATATGGACTATATGAGTATACCGTTATGTCATTTGGACTGACTAACGCGCCTGCCTATTTTATGAACATGATGAACAAAGTGTTTATGGAGTTTTTGGATAAGTTCGTCATAGTGTTCATTGATGATATCCTGGTTTATTCGAAGAATGAAGAGGAGCATAAGGAGCATTTGCGTTTGGTACTTGGAAAGCTCAGAGAACGTCAATTATATGCCAAGTTCAGCAAATGTGAGTTTTGGTTGAAGGAAGTAGGATTCCTCGGACATGTTATATCCGGAGAAGGTATAGCAGTAGATCCCGCTAAAGTTGAAACCGTGACCAAGTGGGAAGCACCAACAACAGTTGGAGAGATCCGGAGTTTTCTTGGACTCGTAGGATACTACCGGAGATTTATTGAGAATTTCTCAAAGATTGCAAAGCCTATGACGGAGTTGTTGAAGAAGGATACTAAGTTCAAATGGACTGAGGAGTGTGAGGCTAGTTTCCAGGAGTTGAAGAAACGCTTGGTTACCTCACCAGTGTTGATTTTGCCAGATCAAACCAAGGATTATGAGGTGTATTGCGACGCTTCACGTCGAGGACTTGGAGCAGTGCTTATGCAGGAAGGGAGAGTTGTTTCGTATGCCTCAAGACAACTGAAGCCCCATGAATTGAATTATGCCACGCATGATTTGGAGTTAGCAGCCGTAGTGCATGCATTGAAGACATGGAGACATTTCCTCATTGGAAATCATTGTGAGGTGTACACGGATCACAAGAGTTTGAAGTACATTTTCACGCAGAAGGAGTTGAACCTCAGACAAAGGAGATGGTTGGAGCTTATCAAAGATTATGATATGAAATTGCATTATCATCTCGGGAAGGATAATGTAGTAGCTGATGCATTAAGCCGCAAGAGCCATATCAATACGTTAATGATGGGAGAAATACCCAAGGAGTTAGCAGAAAATCTTCGTGAACTATGTTTGGAAATAGTTCCGAGAGGCTATGTAGCAGCGTTGGAAATTCAGTCAACTTTGATGGATAGAATCAGAGAGGCTCAGAAAACTGACAAGGAGATTGCTTCTATAAAAGAGAAAATGAGCCAAGGAAAAGCTAATGGATTTCATGAGGATGAGCACGACACCCTATGGTTTGAAGACCGTGTTTATGTACCCAATGACCCGGAGATTAGAAAGTTGATTCTGCAAGAGGCACATGATTCACCGTATTCGATTCACCCAGGAAATACCAAGATGTATTTGGATTTGAAGGATATTTTCTGGTGGACCGGAATAAAGAAGGATATTGCGGAGTATGTAGCAGTTTGTGACGTATGTCAGAGAGTAAAGGCAGAGCATCAGAAGCCAGCAGGATTGTTGCAGCCATTGCCGATACCCGAATGGAAGTGGGATAAGCTAGGCATGGATTTTATCACGGGATTACCAAGGACTCGTTCAGGCTATGCCTCGATTTGGGTCGTAGTTGATCGATTGACGAAGGTAGCTCATTTCATCCCAGTAAAGACCACCTACACCAGTGCTAAGTTGGCGAAGATATACATGACCAGGATCGTATGTTTGCATGGAGTTCCGAGGAGTATCGTATCAGATAGAGGAACCCAGTTTACCTCAAAGTTCTGGAAGCAGTTGCATGAGACTTTGGGTACTAGGCTAGAATTTAGTACAGCTTTTCATCCGCAGACAGATGGACAGACCGAGAGAGTCAATCAGATTTTGGAGGATATGCTGAGAGCTTGTGCGCTAGATTATGGATCTAGTTGGGACGATAATTTGCCATATGCAGAGTTCTCTTACAATAATAGCTATCAGACTAGTTTGAAGATGGCCCCTTTCGAAGCTCTGTACAGAAGGAGGTGCAGGACACCGTTGTCATGGGACGAAGTTGGAGACCGCCAGTTGTTTGGACCAGATTTGATTAAGGAGTCTGAACAGAAGGTGAAGTTGATTCGCGATAGGCTCAAGGTAGCCCAGTCCAGGCAGAAGAGCTACGCAGATTCTAAATGCAAAGAGATAGTTTACGAAGTCGGAGATAGAGCTTATCTTCGAGTATCCCCACTTCGAGGGATTAAGCGCTTTGGAGTTAAGGGAAAGTTAGCACCACGATTTATAGGGCCATATCGAGTTTTGGAGCGTATGGGAGAAGTGGCCTACAAGTTGGATTTGCCAGAAGGATTGACAGGAGTTCATGATGTGTTCCACGTTTCTCAGTTGAAGAAGTGTCACGCGGAGATAGCTGACATACCTTTGAGAGACACAGTGCCATTAGAAGCAATTCAGTTGGATAACAATTTGACCTATGAGGAAAAACCAGTCAAGATTCTTGAGTTTGCCAGCTGAGTTACTCGTAGCAAGGTTATCAAGTTTTGCAAAGTTCAGTGGAGCCACCACACGGAGGATGAAGCCACCTGGGAGCGAGAGGAAGATTTGCTCAAGAACCACCCTCACCTATTTTCTAGCCAACCCGAATCTCGAGGGCGAGATTCATCTTAAGGGGGGTAGGTTTGTAACATCCCAAATTTTCAATTTGGAATGTTATACATTAGATCATCATGCATATCATATTTTATTTTGCTTTTGGTTTTGATCCAAGAAAATCCTAAGCAACTCAAGGACCCACGGAGAGAGTTGGAGATTTTGTTATTTACATATTTGAGTTTTCTCAAATTATGTAAACAGGATCATTTGATTTTATTTATTTTACCATCAATTATTTCTATTACAAAAATATGAGAGAGGGAATAAAATGACTTTCCCAAAATATAGAAATATTGAGGATTTAAAAAAAAATCAAATAAGATTTATTTCGGAGTTTTTCGGTATTTTTATTTGAATTTTAGGAAAAATGCATGTTTTTCAAAGTTGTAGTTTGGGCCCAGAAAAATGTTCACTTTTTCGGGCTTGATTTTAGAAACCCAGGAAAATTTATTTCACGATTTTTGGAGTCCGTTTAGTATTTCTTTTTATTTTTCTTCCGAGCGGAATTATTTAAAAAAAACGCGGAACCGACTTTGGGCCGTACTCGGCCAGGACACCGCCGGCCGAGGCTTTATAAGCCGCCGCCCCGGCCCGAGAGAGAGAGAGCCCAGCCGCCATCCCCGAAACCCTAACCCTAGCCAGCCGCCCCAGCCGCCGCCGCCCGCTGCCGCCTCGCCGCCGACTCGCTGGAGCAGCGCGCCGCCCGTGGTTCGCCGCCGCCTTGTTTTCCGTGCCGTTTTTTTTAAAAAAAATTCTGTTCGTCGTTTTTCTTTTTCGTCGGATTTTTCCCGGTTATTTTCTGATCGCGATTTCTGATCCGATTTTCGTTTTAGTATAACTTTTCGCTCGTTTATCGGAATCAGGCGATTCAAGCGCCTGGAGTTTCGTCTCGAAACCCTCTTTCTGAATAATCAACTTAAACAAGTTTTTGCTACTTTAAAATTTGCCCTAGATCTAGATTACTAGAACGAAGTTGTTTCTTTCGCCGTTTGATTTCTTTTGCTTCGTTCGATTTGATTCTTTTTGCAAACCAGGGTTCTTAAGTTGAACTTTCTGGTTAGATCTTCTATTTGAGTTTTATCTGTGCATTAGATGAGTACTTATTGTATGCTTGTTTGTTTGTCTGCGATAGAATACCCGGAGTGCGCCGCCTGTTACGTTGAATCCCTAGGTTTCGCGGATCATCAGCAAGGCAAGTAACACTTTGATCATACCTTTTCTACAACCCAGTTTTATTGCATTAGATCAATCCTCACACATTGCATGATTAGGATCTAATTAAATTGTGGGATGGGAAGTAGATGAGGTAGTACCTATTACCTGTTTATTATCAAACCTTTGGGAGTTACTTCTACGTTTGCTTATTATGCCATGCTATGCTAGTAGACGTGGATTGGGTGAGTGAAATCCATGACAGATGTGAGATTGATAATTAATGGTTTATCTAAGGTGGCAACTTAAACACACATCTGGGTGGATTGAGGCACCTGGGGTTTCCAGGACTTGTCTGTTTTTCTTTTGGACCGCCACCCAGGCTCAAAGGGATCATGAGATTTTTCATACTAGAAACTTCCGTGTGCAGCCACAAGCCATTATGGGCTCTGGCATAGTTGACTAAGTTGTGCGAACTCTTACAGTGGTAGACTAGCAGATGTAGGGGATGTAGGTGGTACGGTCTACCCGATCGTAAGGTGCTAGCGCTTCTGAAAGACTATGTCTCGGTCATCCGTCTTCTCAAACACCCTGTAGTGCGAGAAACCAAATGGAGGCGATCGAGTCTTGTGGGGAAAAGTGCCGCAAACCTCTGCAGAGTGTAATAAACTAATCATGGTTAGCCGTGTCCCCGGTTATGGACATCTTGAGTATCTAGTACCTGGATTATCATGTGAATCTCAACATGTTACTCTAAAATTAATTTTGTTGGGTTTAATGATGTTATTAATTGGGATTGAGAATGCTGTCAACCATTCTCAATGTTTAACAACCACCATGATAGTAATTAAATTTATTCCTTTGAAGTAGGGAAAAATTGGCTTTACGCAAAAACTGTAACCATAGAGCTTTCCACCAGCCAAATATGCATATAGTATAGCTGTTGCATTCCATTACTCTCTATGTGTTACCTTGCCAGCATATTCCATGTGCTGACCCGTTTTCGGGCTGCAACGTTAATGTTGCAGACTTTTCAGACGACGATTAAGGAGTTTTAGGTCGTGGTTCTATACTCAGTGATGCCGTTGGAGTTGATGGACTCACTTATCTTCCAAGCCTTCCGCTGTTATCGTTATTAGATGGCCTTAAGCCATATTTATTGTAATAAGTTCTCTTTTGAGACACTCGATGTAAGAAGTGTGTGATTGCTACTCTGCTATAAATCCTCTGAGTACTGTGTGGTGTCAGCATTACTGATCCAGGGATGACACCGGAGCACAGAGATCAGACTGTTTGAGGTCTGGTCGCTACACAAAACTTGAAAACTTCAATTACACAAAACTCAACAAAACCTTCATGAGATCTTTTAGTATAACAAAGCAAATCACTACTATAAGTACTGTTGCAAACCCATTCATATTATATTTTTGCATTATATCTACTGTATTACAACTTTTCTATAGCTTATACTCTCCAATACAAACAATAGATTCATCGAAATAAGCACACAACGCAAAGAAAACAGAATCTGTCAAAAACAGAACAGTCTGTAGTAATCTGAAAACTTTTGATACTTCTGTAACTCCAAAAATTCTGAAAAATGAGGACAACGTGGGAAATTTGTATATCAATATTGTTTAAAAAAATCGGGATTTTATTGCACTTCTGTTAAAAATGAAAAAAATCTGGACGCAAAAGTTTCTGTTTTCAACAAGATCAAATCAACTATCACCCAACATGGTCCCAAAGGCTTTGCTTGGCACAAACACTAACTAAAACATAAAAACACAATCATAACAGTAGCATAATTGTGCAAACACTCAAAAACAGAAATAAGAAAGACAAAAATAAATTTTATTCATTGGGTTGCCTCCCAACAAGCGCTATCGTTTTATGCCCTTAGCTAGGCATAATGCAAAGATCTAAGTATTGACATCTTTAGTTTCATTTTTCTTAGAGGTGTTTTTGCCGGGAGGTTTTGAAAAGACAACACAAAACACCTTATCCATAGATACTTTAGCACTATCAAGTTTCTTATCATCATATCCCTTTTGATTTCCGGCAACAATCCAAGAGTAGTGTTGATTAACATCATTGAAAACTTGCTGGATTATATCTAAAACAGGGACTTCTTTTTTAAGATTCTCATCAAAGATTTGATTATCCCCAAGAAAATGTATTAGCACACAATCACTGTTATAAAGAATCTCATCTATCACCGGGTTTTTCACGATTCATACCATAGCAATCAAAAATTTCCCTAGCTTCTCGTATTATGTAATCAAATTCATTCATAAGAACAAGGGTGGCCAACTTTTTAGCTTTGGGATTCTTTATAATGGGTAGCTCAAAAAAATCTTAGCATGGTAGGATGGGTACACAAATTTATTTTCAATTTTCAAAACTAGTGTTGAAATAGCTTCTGCATAAGATTTAGTCCTTTTAAGTATAGGAACATCGTCAAGACTTAAATTTCCAACACAATTGAAAAATTCTTGGATATGTTCTTTTCCTATATCATTCCCTTGCCCCAGAACAAAAGTTTTAACATCCAAATTGCCAGATTGTCCAATTTTAGAAGTTAGGCCATCATCTATTTGTGCCATACCAAAGTCACTCATGGTGACAAATCCAAGCAAACAAGAATTCCAACAAGAAACGCGAACTAAAAGAGGGCGAATAAAACGGTAAATTTTTGTGAAGAGGCAAATGGAAAATAATGTAAATTACAAGGAGTTCAGATTTTTGATTAGGAACCTGGTAGATGTTTATGATGACTCCCCAGTAACGGTGCCAGAAATTCCTTTTGATGCGGCTTGAACTACGTCAGTATTTCCCCAAAAAGGAAGGGATGATGCAGCATAGCTACGGTAGGTATTTCCCTTAGTGATGAGACCAAGGTTATCGAACCAGTAGGAGAACCAGGAAACACTACGTGAACGACACCTGCACACAAAGAACAAATACTTGCAACCCGATGTAAAAGAGGGGTTGTCAATCCCTCCCGGATAAAAGATAGGTAAAATTTGTAGTAGATTGGATAACTAGATATCACAGGAACGCGAGATAAAATAAATAACAATAAATTGCAGGAAGGTATTTTTGGGTTTTCCGATTAATAGATCTGAAAATAAAAGCAAATAAAAATAGATCTCGAAGGAAAATATGATAAAGAAGAGACCCGGGGCCGTAGATTTCACTAGTGGCTTCTCTCGAGAAAAATAGCATACGACGGGTAAACAAATTACTGTTGGGCAATTGATAGAACTTCAAATAATCATGACGATATCCAGGAAATGATCATTATATAGGCATCACGTCCAAGATTAGTAGACTGACTCCAGCCTGCATCTACTACTAATACTCCACACATCGACCGCTATCTAGCATGCATCTAGTGTATTAAGTTCATGGAGAAACGGAGTAATGCAATAAGAACGATGACATGATGTAGACTAGATCTACTCATATATGAATTGACCCCATCTCGTCATCCTTAATAGCAATGATACATACGTGTCGTTTCCCCTCCTGTCACTGGGATCGAGCACCATAAGATCGAGCCCATCACAAAGCACCTCTTCCCATGGCAAGAAAAATCGATCTAGTCATCCTAACTAAACCAAAGATTCGAAGTAGAAATACGAGGCTATAAGTAATCATGCATATAAGAGATCAAAAGACTCAAATAACTTTCATGGATAAAAACATAGATCTTATCATAAACTCAAAGTTCATCGGATCCCAACAAACACACCGCAAAAAGAGTTACATCAAATAGATCTCCAAGAGACCATTGTATTGACAATCAAAAGAGAGAGAGAGAGGAAGCCATCTAGCTACTTACTATGGACCCGTAGGTCTACAATGAACTACTCACGCATCATCAGAGAGGCACCAATGAGGATGATGAACCCCTCCATGATGGTGTCTAGATTGGATCTGTGGTTTCTGGAACTTGCGGCGGCTGGAATTGTTTTTTGTCGACTCCCCTAGGGTTTTTGGAATATTGGGGTATTTATAGATCAAAGAGGCGGTGCGGGAGGCCACCGAGGTGGGCACAACCCACCAGGGCGCGCCTAGACCCCCGGGCATGCCCAGGTGGTTTGTGACCCTCTCGGGGCACCCCTCTGGTACTTCTTTGGCCCATCGCATGTCTTCTGGCCTAGAAAAATCCTCCAAAAAGTTTCACTGCGTTGGGACTCCATTTGGTATTGAATTTCCGCGAAGTAAAAAACAAGCAAAAAAACAACAACTGGAACTGGGCACTATGTCAATAGGTTAGTCCCAAAAATGACATAAAGTTGCTATAAAATAATTGTAAAACATCCAAGAATAATAATATAATAGCATGGAACAATCAAAAATATAGATACGTTGGAGATGTATCAGTAATGCACCTGCTATCTTTCAAAGATGTATGACTATTCTATTCTCTAATTTTTGTGAAAAGATTTTTGAGGTATTCATGAATGATTTTTTCGTTTACGGGACTTCTTTTGATGATTGCTTAAGCAACCTTGATTGAGTTTTGCAGAGATGTGAAGAAACTAATCTTGTCTTGAAATGGGAGAAGTGTCACTTTATGGATAACGAAGGTATAGTACTTGGGCATAAAATTTCTAACGAGGCATTGAAGTACACAAAGATAAAGTTGATGCAATTGAGGAAATGCCATGTCCTAAAGATATTAAAGGTATAAGAAGCTTCCTTGGTCATGCTGGTTTTCATAGGAGATTCATTAAAGACTTCTCTAAAATTTCTAGGCCTCTTACTAATATTATGCAATAAGATGTTCATTTGTTTTTGTTGATGATAGTGTAGAAGTCTTTGAAATACTTAAGAAAGCCTTAATCTCTACACCCATTGTTCAACCACCTAATTGGAACTTACCATTTGAAATTATGTGTGATGCTAGTGATTATGTTGTTGGTGTTGTTCTAGGACAAAGAGTTGATAAGAAACTGAATGTTATCCATTATGCTAGTAAAACTCTAGACAATTCTCAAAGAAATTATGCCACTACTAAGAAAGAATTTTTAGCAGTTGTGTTTGCATGTGATAAATTCAGATCTTATATTGTTGATTCTAAAGTAATTGTTTACACTGATCATGTTGCTACTAAATATCTTATGGAAAAATGCTAAACCTTGGTTGATTAGGTGGGTCCTTTTTATACAAGAATTTGACTTGCATATTATTGATAAAAAGGGAGCTGAGAATCCCGTAGCTGATTTATAGAGTGGAAAATGTTCTTGATGACCCACTACCTATTGATGATAGTTTTCATGATGAACAATTAGCTGTTATAAACGCTTCTCGCAATACTCCTTGGTATGTGTGGACTATGATAATGACCTAGTTGCTAAATATATACCATCTAGTTTCACATACCAACAAAAGAAAAGGTTCTTCTTTGATTTAAGACATTACTTTTGGGATGACCCACATCTATATAAAGGAGTAGATGGTGTCATTAGATGTTGTGTACCTGAGCATGAACAGGAACAAATCCTACAGAAGTGTCACTCCGAGGCATACGGAGGATACCATGCTGGAGACATAACTGCATATAAGGTACTACAGTCTGGTTTTTATTGGCCTACCCTATTAGAAGTATAACTATGTTGAAGTTTTAGAGATAGGATTGGTTTAAACCATGTATGCCTTACCATCTACTCCAAGTCTCTTCCTCATATTGTACTCTATATATACCCTACGAGGGTCAGATCAATATAACACAACAACACAATATATATTCATCCATACGATAATTTTCCACATGGTATCAGAGCGGTTAGTCTCGCGATGCCGATCCTAGGTTCCTTTACCACTTCCGCAATGCGCCACCCCTAGAGAGATTAATCTTCTCTCCCCGGGGGCGCGGCACCTGATCAATCAAAGATTAGATCGGTTCTAGAGTTTAGATTAGATCAAAATTCATAGATTTCCAATTTTCGGAATCCTTGGCCCATCCAATAGATCGATTCTTTTAGCCAGCAAATAAACCCAACTCAACCCTCAAATTCTGGCGAATATCATTGCAAGATTCATCCAACCCATATTGCGGTGACGGCGCCACGGCGAGGTCACCATGCAGCTGATTCCAGTCATGAGCCCGAGGCAGCGGACACCTTGTGCGCGCAGCTCCCAGCGGTCCAATCTACGCCAACAGCAAGCCCCGAACCGCATGGCACGCTTAGTAGCAGCCACCGTCGGATCCAATCGGAACTCTTCCCAGTGCAGTATGCATCCAGACCGGCCTCCTACGCATCTACTAGAAGCAGTACAGTGCACCATCTACATTGACATGCAGGTATACTTAACAGCATGCGACCATGCAGCTCCTCACAGCCGCCGAACACGGCAATGCCCACGCGTCATACACGACACTCAGGAACATGTGCAGATCGATCGCATGTATACGCCCGATCCCACCAGCCCCATCATGCATGCATGCATGCATGTATACATGGAGATCAGGATGGTTATGTGCATGCACACAGCCAGTGGCAGACTACTTCTGTGTGTGCGACTTCATCAATATGGCTGACCACCACGACAACCTAGCTGCACATTGGCATCTTCAGATGAGCCGGCTCATAGTCTGGGACACCGGGATGGCCCACAAGTCTTCTTCTTCGAGGCACGCGCACGCACACGGTCTCCACCAAGCCGACTCCACCGATCAGACGACCACTCGTGCGCCGCCATGCCGTCTACACCGAGTGATCTGCATCAATATTTGTCGACCCGAGCCGAACGACATCGAGCTGTATGACTACCCCAGGCTACGAGCTAACATACTTTTTCAGCACGACGCAATGTCGATACTTCGTCGTCGCGGAGGGACGCCTTCAAGCGACGGATCATCATCGACAACGTCATCGCCGATACTTCATAACCAAGGTCTTCATCAACATGCTCTTCACCAACATCTTCGTCAACACACCGCCTCGTCCACAAGATGGACACCTAGCATCCACTCACAGACTTTTCTGCAAGACGCGACCTCGACGACAGCAATGACCGCATCATGGCGACGACATCGACCATGTCATCCACGACGGCACGACTGCATCTGTTGGAAATATGCCCTAGAGGCAATAATAAAATAGTTATTATTATATTTCCTTGTTCATGATAATTGTCTATTGCTCATGCTATAATTTTATTAACCAGAAACCATAATACATGTGTGAATACATAGACCATAATATGTCCCTAGTAAGCCTCTAGTTGACTAGCTCGTTGATCAATTGATGGTTCTCGTTTCCTAACCATGGACATTGGATGTCCTTGATAACGGGATCACATCATTAGGAGAATGATGTGATGGATGAGACCCAATCCTAAGTGTCGTGGTTTTGTCACGGCAGATGTCCTCGTGAAAGGACTTAGTCGTGGAGCCATCGCTATGGGTTAGCTTAAGGGGGTTTAAAGCGGACAAAGGATGCGAGAGTTTTATACTGGTTCGGCCCCTTACGATGAAGGTAAAAGCCTACTCCAGTTGTGATGGAATTGCTAGGGTTTCGATGACCAGGGAGTGAATCCGCTTTGTCTGGCTCTTGAGTTGTTGTGTGTTGTCCCTAAACCGCTGCCGGGTCGCCCCTTTATATACATAGGTTGACGCCCGCCGGTTTACAGAGTCCCGAGGCCGGATCATAAACGTGCCCGGCTCGGTCTCTACTCCTATCTTATCATACAAGTATACATTAATATCGGTTTATGTCTACAGGCCTTAACCCGCCTTTGGGCCCTGGGCCTTCATGAAGCGCCATCGTTCATGTCTTCATGGCCTTCAGATAAGGTAATCATCATGGGGATAACCCGGCCTCTCCTGGCCGGTTTATGTCCAGTAGTAATATCCCCAACATTAGGCCCCAGATTGATTTGAACTTGTTCATGTCAATCTTCAACACTTAGAAAAATTCCTCCCCTTGCACCTTCGCATGGATCTTGTAAACCACCGTGACGTCATCCTCCAGATTTGTAGTAAACCGCCATGACATCACCTGTTCATTTAAAGCCGAAGATACCCCTTTTATTAATGAGCATCCAACAATCGAAGCGACAACCTCGTTATACATCCATTTTTTGGGCCCCTTGATTCCCGCGCATGTCGCTTATCTCTTTGTCCTTATAAATAGGGCGGAGGATCCCTTTCCTTTTCCTCTCTTCTTCCTCCTCGCGACGTCCCTACCCCCGAGCGCCGCCGCCGCCGTCGAGCTTCGCCTCTGCCTCACCGTCGGCCGCTGCATCAACCTGATCGCACCAGAGAGACGCGGCGCACCTCCGCTGCTTCAACAGCCAATGTAAGTTTTTCCCTGTTTCCTCTGTAGATCCACTTAGGGTTCATACGGGTTCATGGCGCTCTCTTCTTGTTCTTCGTCAGTCCATAGATAGCATATCTCGAGCTTGACGCGTTCCATGCAGTAGCTATGGTAGTCCTTGTCTCGGCCATCAAACCAACCCTTATACACATAAGAACTTGATCTGGACCTTTTGCGAACTACTTCAGGACCAAACTTTTTTTAGGTATAAATCTTTTTTTCTTTTCCTGACTTGTGGTACATCCAAAATACCCATGTAATTTTATGAAACCTGTTTTTCCTCACTTAGTAATTTTTACCTTAGATCTGTATCTTCCTTATCTGCGTAGGCGGTTTATCCTTGTAGAAAGTAATCTGTCATATGCCATTAGTCCCCTTGTAAACCGCTCATCGCTTTACCATTTATAACTGTATCAGCCTCCGGTTTAACAATTTGATATGCTTGAATTCCTTTTTCTTAACCTGTTGCACTTTATGCGTTGTCCTTCATGAATCATAAACCGGCAGTAATTTTTTCCAGCTCTTCACTTGCAATGGCCAAACAATTCTATTCCTATAACTGGGTCCCTTCCCGGGTTACTGAGGAGCACCTGGATGGATGTGTCAAAATTGGCACCTTACCGAAGAAGAATGAGATCCAGTGGCGAGTTCCCGGTCCAGAAAACCCTCCTACCCCCAGAGATGGCGAAGTAGTAGTGTTTGCTGATCACATGGGCCGTGGCTCCGCCTGGATCCATGTTTTTCCGTGATGTACTTGGCAGCTTTCAGATCCACCCTCAAGACATTGGACCCAACTCTGTATCCAACATCTGCAACTTTCAAGTGTTCTCTGAAGCCTATCTACAAGAAGAACCGACTGTTGAGCTGTTCCGGGATTTCTTCCATTTAAACCGTTGCACTGAATTCATAGACGGGTCCAATACTGAACTTGGTGGCGTATCCATTCAGAAAAGGAAGGATGTTAGCTTTCCTCACGCCAAACTTCACAGTCACCCAAAGGATTGGAACCAGATTTGGTTCTATTGTAAAGATACTTCTCCTGAAGATGAGAATCCTCTGTCGGGTTACCGTGCTCACCGGCTTACCAACACACTTCCACTTCCGCAACGACTAACTGCCAAGGAACGGGCCTCGTATGCACCACAACTCGCCAAGCTTAGAGCTTTACTGGCCAACAGTTTGACAGGTGTGGACTTTATTCGTTGTTGGCTATCCTGGAGTATCTTGCTGTTAAGTCGCCGCTCCGGTTTAACGTGCGAGTATACCGGTGACTTAAAAGACTCCCAACGTCATATTGACATTCAGCTAACAGATGATGAAGTTACTAAGTCAGTCAAGAAAATGCTGAATGAACCGGAAGCTGTCTGTAGTAAGACCCTAAGTCCCTTTTACACACGGAACAAACCGCCCGCTGTAAGAATTGTTTTGCTTCCACTTTATATCTGATATTATTTGAACTGTGCAACTTTTAATACCCTCTGCCCATCTTTTAAACAGGGTGATGACCCGTTCTGGAAAAAGAAACCACATGAGAAAACGGTTAAGGCTCCTCGACCTAAAACGAAAGCTGTCAAGAAACCTGCCAAGAGGAAGGCAACTGAACCAATTAGTTTAGATCTTGATGACGACCCTCATGAACCGGACGCAGAGGTAGAACTTGATTCTCTTGGTTCACTTTTCATACACCTCATTGACAATGATATTTATCAGGATGACGCCGAGGGCAGCCAAGCTGACAACGCAGAGGTAATTATCCTTTCCTCTGGTTCAGACCCTCTGCCAACACAAAATATCCTCCAAGAAATCTGGAAAGTAAGATTTTCTCACCCCTAGCTTACTTGGACCCAAACTTTCTTTTGAAGAAGCAGCAACACGAAGCTCGCCGCACAACCCGACATAGCGGCCAAGTAATCACCTCAACCGGTCTGCCAAATACCTCGATTCAGAAGCGCCAATCTGAGGTCTCAAATACTTCCAATACTTCTTATCCCAAGGCAGGTTATTTCCGACAGCCTCTTAATCCATCCGATTCGAATTATCAGGGAACGCCACCTTCATCATCTGGCGAGTCAACTGCCACACAGCTTCCACCCCTCAAGACCGTCCCTGGGTAAATGCCTTAAGCTTTCTCTGTTTGACGCTTTATACTTATGTGCTATACTGATATTACTGATATGTATATCTTTCTCTTTCAGAGCCAAGGCCAGACCTAGTAAGAAGGGTGGTGTAGATAAACCGTCTGATGACCATGTGATTGTTGAACCGAAGACAATTCTAGAACCGGAAAGAGCAAATGTTGATGCCACACTTGAGGACCTGCCACCCCCAGATCATGTCTTTACTGAACAAGTAGAAGTTGATACCGTAGTGCAAGCTGATAAACCGACAAGTCCAGTCCGTACTGATGATGGACCGTCTAGTCCGGTTAAGGCTACTGATATTCCACCAACCCCAGTAAAGGCTACTGGTGACAAGGAAGCTAATGTTATCATTACTGGCGTTGGCCACACCTCCCCTAGCCATCCTGTTGCATTAGCAAAACATAACGCCAAAGAAGAACGTGCTGCCATGGAGAAAGGCAAATGGAGCACCGATTTATCAAGCTATGCGCACCTCAACGCCCAGGAGCTCCATTCTGGTTTTTTAAACCGCCTGTACACAAACCGTGACTACGAAGCCGGTTTAGTGAACTTGATGAAGGAACGTTATGAGGTAATTACAAATCCTTTTCTCTCTAAAGTCCAATTGTAAGTACCAATTCCAGTAGCTCCCAAGGGCCGATTTATGATAGTAATCAAAAACCGGGACTTCATAATACCGCACCTCTGCACACTTATCCTCCAAAGGTCGGTTGATCCTTTAAAGATGAACCAGTACTTTAGCATTGTAATCTTGTGACTTTCGCCCATGTAGTCCCCAAGGGCCGGTTTACCTTTCCAAAGGTGAACCGGGACTTTAACCACTATTACTTTGAGCATATGTACATTAGCCCCCAAGTGCCAAGAATAATGCTTGCATTACACTTGGGACTTTGAAATAATTTTCTAGAACGAAGCGAGTAGGCATTAGCCCCCAAGTGCAAAGTGCATAACTTTTTATACACTTGGTACTTCAAATATATACAGCCCATTGATGATATGTCTTTTCTTTATAGGCTGAGTTGAGCAAAAAGGACGCCCAAACCGCTGATCTTCAAGAGAACATTAAATCTCAGCAAGCGGAGGCTTCTAAAGCCAAGGAGGAACTGACCAGTGTATTATCAGCCACGGAGAAGCTGAAGGAAACCTTTAAGAAGGAACGTGCAGTTTGGGACACAGAGAAGGCTGCTTTAGCAAAGAGGGCCGAAGACGCAGAATCAGCCCTTAAACCGGTGGTCGAAGAACTGACTGGTTTAAAGCGGCAAATAAACGCTATGACCCCTCCTGTATTTGGTAAGCATCTTCATCTGATGTTTCTCAAGTCATTTTACCTTATCAGTTACCGATTTACTGATGCTTGCAATGTCACAGGGACCCGCATTACCCATCTGGGCTCTGACATGCGGATGAAGCTGAAGGCTGCCTATACTTTGATAGAGCAACTATATTCCGGATCCCAACAGGCTATTTGCACTGCTGCTTATAACAGGCCTCCTCCAACATTGATAAAAGAAACCATCGAGAAGCTGTCAATGTTGCCTGCCCGGTTGGATGAACTTAAAAAATCAGCTGCAAGGTCAGGCGCGCTGACTGCGCTAATCCGGGCCAACGCATGGATTCCAGATCTTGAACCGACATATATTGGCCAAGGCTATCCCGGCGTGAAGGTAGACGATTCATAATTTAACAATGATGATCTCCGAAGGCTGACAAGGGAACTGCAACCCATAGCGAGAAAATTGGCGGATGAAACAGATTTGTCTCATTATCAGCCGGTTTATGATGGTGATCAGAAAACATATCCTACGCCAACACATGATGTAGAAGATCTTGTTCCGCCAATTCGTAAGCACACTTATGCCCCTGACATTGATCCTTCCACCCTTATAAGTGAAGAAGCCGTGTTCCAAGCTTTAACTGGAATTGATTGGGCAGCGATTGATTTCCAGCCACTTGGTAGAGAGGAGGAGGATGCACCGACTCAAGATGACCCTCAATCTTCAAGTCGTCCTGGTGATGAATCCTGAACCAAAGGCCGATTTAGTCTGTCGCAGCCTACCATTCTTACTGAAAAAATTATCATGTGTGGGCATTAAAATGCCTTGTAATAGGCTAGTTCAAACACTTGTCTATTATGCCATCGAGCATACTTGTTTTGCTTGATACTGATAACTCGCCATGCTTTTGGGGATCTTTATTATATGCATAATCTGCAGTGGCTGTATGTTAACTTGTTCCTGCATACAAGAGATTGAAAGGGTGAAAGTGCAACTATCCCTGGGTGGTTTTGGTAATTCCTAACAACATATAGCTCATTGAGCTAACATTATTCCAAGATTAATATTTCAGGAAAAGCTCAATGAATGGCATGGCATGGATGAGGAAAGTGGATCCCTCAAAATTCTAAGGACAAAAAGTTTGGCTCAAGCTTGAAGCTCAAGACTCTACATTTTATATTTTAGTGATCCAAGATCACATTGAGTCTATAGGAAAAGCCAATACTATCAAGGAGGGATGAGGTGTTGCTTAATGGCTTGCTTGCTCAAAATGCTTAGTGATATGCACCAAAATCCTCAACTACCTTCCCACATCCACATATGACCTAAACCAAAAGTCAAACGCGGCCCCACCGATTCTTTCTATCCGGCTCCACCGAGTTTCAAATGTCATAGCCACTGCCACAAACCCTAGGCAAATCGGTCTCACCGATAGTGTCGTGGAATTGTCACGGCAGATGTCCTTAGTGTCAGGACTTAGTCGCGAGGCCAACGCATCTATGTGGTAGCTTGAGAGGGGTTGAGCGGGATGAGAGACGCGATGTTTTTACCCAGGTTCGGCCCCTCACGGTGGAGGTAAAATCCTACATCCTGCTTCATTGATATTGATGATGATGATCACGGTTACAAGAGTGCTCATACTCGAGAGCTATTGTCTAAACCTAACTTGTCCAACTTGTGAATCTTTACAAGAGTGCTCATATTCCAGAGCTATTGTCTAAACCTAACTTGTCCAACTTGTGAATCTTGTCCCCTTTGGGGAGCCCTGCCCCTCCTTATATATGTTGGAGGGGCGGGTTACATGTAGAGTCCTATTAGGATTAGGACTAGTCTATCTCTAATACAAACCAGATATAAGTCCAGGTCTTAACTCCTTGTAGGACAAATATTCTTCATGCCTTTCCTCTTAAATCGGCCCACCGTTAAACATGAACCGGCCTTCTAGGACTTGGGCCTTGTCATCCGTCTGTCCCGCATGCCGGATCACCAGTGAGTCATAATGACCAGGTGGGTTGCTTGTAAACCGCCAGGTCAGGGCGGGTCGTTAGTAACTCGCCAAGTGTCAGCGGGGTCTTCAGATAAACCGCCAAGTCCGGCCGGGTTAACTTCCAGCCGGTTTACACCGCGGGGTATATCCCCGACATTAGCCCCCAAGTTTATCTTGGATTTATTCATGGTAAACTTATGCTGCAAAATAAACACAAGAACAAATTTGACAGGTTATGCTCCGGGTTAAGAATTTTTGTAAACCGGTACCTGATCATCCTTAAGTCCTTGTTATTTCCTTCTTCTGGGAAATCCGGGTCAACAGACCAACTTCATAATCAATTTGCCGACATTGGCTTATCACCGAGAAATATTGTGAAGAATAACTACTTTGACTCAGCTCCGCCGGTTTAAGAAATATGGGTCTGAAAATACTTATCTGATATTCAGCCGGTTTGAAGATGTAAAACTTGCCGGTTTAATATTACCAAAATGTCCGGTTTATAAATATTGATGGCGCCGGGTCATAATTGTTGTCGACACTGGGTCATGTAATTGATCTTCCTGATTTGCTCAAAACAGATGAAGATGTTCCTCCTTTATATGCATAATACCTGTAGCCCCCAAGTCTTAAGAGGAGAACATAGTGATAACTTAAGACTTGCTCCAATAAGTGTTTCAACCTTGAAGAAATCCGATTAGTTCATCTCAATCATATAAACTGAATACTCCATATATGTAGCCCCCAAGTGCCGGGTTGTCATGCTTGCAGCAACCTGGGACTTGTAATTTCCTGATGCTCATAAAAAACTTCAACCAGTGTAGCCCCCAAGGGCCGGGTCATTATGTAAATAATGAGCAGGGACTTTGAAAATATGATCATGTAGACTTTAACAGCAACGTGTAGCCCCCAAGGGCCGGCTTAGTAAGATAATACTGAACCGGGACTTGATATATATACTTTAATGAAAATAACATATTATAATGTAGCTTCCATCGTAGGGCTTGAACCCACGTCCACAAGGTTAAGAGCTTTGTGCTTTACCAACTGAGCAATGGATTCTTCAATATTATGAATGAAAACTTGTGTACCTTGAATTGTTGATAGGAGCAATTGGTAGACCCCAAGGGTCGGCTCATTATAATATGATGAGTCGGGTCTTCAATAAGACTAGTAAAAATGACTTTGCATTAGCCCCCAAGTGTCATGGTGCATGCTTGCAGCGACATGAGACTTGCATGTAATCTCAATTTGAATAATGTAGCCCCCAAGTGCCGGGTTGTAAGCCTGTAACGACTCGGGACCATTCCTTTCATTGTAGAATAAATCATATCCTTTGATAAAATAATAGCCATTGCGCTAAAGCGACTTTGAAAACTTAATAATACCAGTTATTAATAACCATAAAAATCCAGCCATGTTGGGTATTCAAGATAATATAATCCGGTGAAAACCTTATTCATTCAATATCATAATGAAAATTCAGCCAAGTTTGGCTATTTGAATAATATAACCCAATGATTTATAAGCGCATGATTCCAATGGCGCAATCCAAATATATATATACTGGCGACTTATAGTCTAAAGCTAGGCCGGTTTAACAAACTTGTTTCTGCATACAACAAGTTTAAAGTGTCCTGGCGGTTTACCGCCGGACGGGTCATAATGCCCAACATATAACTCGGGTTTATAACCAAGGCTGCACTTAAGAATAATCAAATATAAAATATATCATACCTGTGACATTGAATCACATCATTGGTTTTACCAACTTTTTGTAGTAAGGGTGATAATCCCAATCTCGAGTACTGATAACTCTTTCCATATTGTGCCGGTTTATGATAAAACTGTACCGGGTTATGATAGACACCGGATTATCCATATATAATACTGGCGACTTGTAGTTAACCAGACCGGGTTAATAATCGCCGGATTATAACTGATCATGTACTGACAACTTGTAGTTGATAGCCGAACCGGGTTGATGAACACCGGTTTACTCCATAATAGGATGGTAACAGAAAATCAAACCGGGTAGATAGTCTCCGGATTAAGATTTGACCGTGTCCCGTCCATTTGTAATTGATAGTCGAACCGGTTTAAGAAATGTCGGTTTAAAAACGCAACAAAAAGAAAGAAATATCTATCAAAGAAAATTGTGAAGCAAAGGCAATGATAAAACCGTTTGCAAAAAGAAGCTTATTTGAGCTGATCAGATGGCGTTACCATGGTCGGACATGACCAAGCTCCTGATAGGTGTAGCTGTGGTTCAAGTCAGCCAGGTCCCCAAATGAAACCGTGGCATTTATGCTAATCAAGTGGCATGGCAATGGTTCGGGTTCGACCAAGCCCCCAAGTGATTCTGTGGCCTTAGGCCGATCAAGAGGCATGACTGGTTCAGACGTGACCAAGTCCCCAAGTGATCTGGTGGCTCTCGCCTATCAAGAGGTATTGCATTGGTTCGGAGACGACCAAGCCCCCAAGTGATATAACATGATGCTTTTGAAAAGCTAACTCAAGGGGTAAACCGGAGGCCGCTTTAGAACAACTCCGTGTAACCACATATGATGTAAAAGAACAGAGACCCTGCTTTATAAAGCAGAAGCCCCCATGTGATCAATATTATGTCAGGCCAGTAAGGCGGGATACCCATGTTTGAACCGCGCATCATGGCAGCAGGTCCTCTTTGGCAATTTTTAACTTTTTTGCAAGAGATAAATTCTTCTTGAACTGGGATCTTGAACCGGATATTGAGAGCTTCAAAGCTTTGTGGGAGACATCTTTCCCTTGAACCGGATTTTAAACCGGAATCTTCATTTTTAACCGGAAATTTTTTGACGGCCTTTAAACTCGAACTTGCGAGAAGTTAATTCCTTTTTGAACCGGACATTGTTAAACCGGATTTGAGTGCTTCAGAGCTTTGTAGGAGAATAGATTTTTCTTGAACCGGACTATAAACCGGAAGTATCATTGTGAGCCGGAATATTTCTGACGGCCTTTATATTTTCATCAATATAACAGTAGCCTTCGGGACCGGGTTTCCCTTCAACATCCTGGGGCACTTGAATTTGCTGAAACTGGCAAGACTTGCTACATCATATCATCATAGCCCCTGAGTCTTAATGATGACTCAAGGAGTTGTCTTGAGATTCTCCGTACTTGACCATAGCAGAAGGTATATATCATCGGTGTTAATAACGCGATGTAAATCCACAGAAGATTGAGGTGACTGCGGCGGGTTATAAACGATCCCATATGAACCGTGTCAGCAACTCGGCCAATGGTTCCTTCCAACTGGTTGTTTGAAGTTGGCCAAACTGTAGTGGCAGCAATTTGTGCGTATGTCCATTGATCCATCCAGTGTAGACGGCAGCTGAATGATAATTTGCCTCCAATGTACTGGAAGAAAAACCGGGCTACCCAAGCAGTGACTTGCTCATACTCAATGAATAACTCATGCAGACAGGTGCGGCCTGGCGTATTGATGTAGACCAGGCCGCGAGAGACGGACAACAAAGATGACTGCAGCATCAAAGGTAGTTCCGACAGATGAGTCGGCCGCGGCACTGTAAGCTGGTGCGGACGGAGAAGATCGGCACCAATGTCGTAAACCGTCACGGACGGGCGAGTTAACCGCGGGCGCGGTCCCGGCAAGCTGATGTAAACCGGACCACCGGGACAGTAACCTGCGCACGTTCATTCACCGGGTGGTTGATACAGACGAAACGCCGGTGTAGAGCATTGCTAGCGCGTGCTACGTGCCCATAATATAACGCCTCATTTGTAATGAACAGTTGTCCTGCGTCAAAAAATATCACATGCCAAAGTAATTGTTTCTTGGCAAAAATAATATGCGCTAATAAAATAGGCCTTAGATGGATATCACCTGATTTGTGCACACGACGGATGATCCGTATTGAGTGCTCATGAATAATCTCCAGTAGATTCAACAGCAATTTAGCCACCCCCTCGAGACTGCGACAGCTCACATCAGACTCGCGATGGCTCAAAATAAGGCCAGCCAAAGGTGGCTTAGCACAAGGTCCCAGTGGCGGCGATTTGAAGGTGAGCCGCAGCAGGCCACCCAAGGCGGGTTCTGGCAGAGGCGACGCGACGAGGCATGACTTGGCAATGGCTCAAGGCCAGGGAGGCGACTTACGCCGGACCACAATAGAAGTGGAGGTAGCTCGGAGATGGGTGCGAAGTAAACGGTGTCAAAACAAGGCCCGCGGCTTGGTAACTCAGCGAGGCGTAGGTGGCGACGGAGAGGGCCGGGTTAACTCGACCCGGCAGCGGTTTCAACACCGGGATGGCAGCCCATCTCAGAGGCTGCAGGAGAGGCGGTTTAAAACGGAATCAAGGTCGTCGGGGCAGCTCAGAGCAACTTTCAGGAGCAAAAACCGAGGCCACTTGATGACTCAATCCGGTACGGCGGAGACCGCCGGCTCAAGCGGCTCGATCCGGGCGCGCCGACGGCGGAGGCTCAGCGGCGAACGGAGGTATGGCCGTCGACTCGTCAGGGTGGGCCGGCTCACAGATGGAGGTGGGCGCGCTGGCGATGCAGCAAGCCGCAGCGGCAGCGGACTGGTGACTTGAGGCCGCGGCGTGCGGGTTGAGCTGCTGTGGATGACTGGCAGTGAAAGTAGCAGGGCCGACCCAGAGGCGATGGCCTGAGCCCGGCCACCGCGGAGACGGCGCGGCACCAGAGCGGCGGTTTAGAAGCGCGATTGTGACGTGGTGGCGGAGTCCGAGGCCGTATCTGCTTCCATGTCGTGGCCGGTTTGACTGATTCTCGTCCGTGTCCTCCTCTCAGCCGTGGTTGGTGTCACAGAAAAAAGGAGCTTCAGTGATCGCCAAGTTTAACGAGTCAACGTAGTTGATCGAATTCCTGTTGCTTAGCAGATTTGAGCGTGTCTCTATCCTTTTGAAAAACCATATTCATCTCGGCTTCTCACGGCAGCACTCTCGAAATTAATCTGCCTCCGAACCGGCGGAACATCCAGTCGCGTGCGGCGGCGCACCGATCCAATCATAATTTTTCCTTATACTCAGATCTCACAGATTATCAATCTGAACCAATAAACTTAAGTTTGATGCAGACCCTTTCTAAACCGGCTTTTCTTCATCTGGAAAATCACAAACTTATCGATCCCTGAAAGAAATCCCTCCAAGAACTCAACACCACCATGCGCAGTGCCCCATGGTGGGCGCCAACTGTCGTGGAATTGTCATGGCAGATGTCCTTAGTGTCAGGACTTAGTCGCGAGGCCAACGCATCTATGTGGTAGCTTGAGAGGGGTTGAGCGGGACGAGAGACGCGATGTTTTTACCCAGGTTCGGCCCCTCACGGTGGAGGTAAAAGCCTACATCCTGCTTCATTGATATTGATGATGATGATCATGGTTACAAGAGTGCTCATACTCGAGAGCTATTGTCTAAACCTAACTTGTCCAACTTGTGAATCTTGTGAATCTTTTCAGTCTTGTCCCCTTTGGGGAGCCCTGCCCCTCCTTATATATGTTGGAGGGGCGGGTTACATGTAGAGTCCTATTAGGATTAGGACTAGTCTATCTCTAATACAAACCGGATATAAGTCCAGGTCTTAACTCCTTGTAGGACAAATATTCTTCATGCCTTTCCTCTTAAACTGGCCCACCATTAAACGTGAACCGGCCTTCTAGGCCTTTGGCCTTGTCATCTGTCTGCCCCGCACGCCGGATCACCAGTGAGTCATAATGACCAGGTGGGTTGCTTGTAAACCGCCAGGTCAGGGCGGGTCGTTAGTAACTCGCCAAGTGTCAGCGGGGTCTTCAGATAAACCGCCAAGTCCGGCCGGGTTAACTTTCGGCCGGTTTACACCGCGGGGTATATCCTCGACAGATAGGGATCTCGGTCTCACCGAGATGGGATTGTAATCTCTCTGTTTCCCTTCGTAACATTTCGGTCTTACCGAGATAAGCGATCGGTCCCCCCGAGATTGCAATGTAAACTCTCTGTTTCCCTTTTGTAACATTTCGGTCTCACCGAGATGAGCGAATCGGTCCCACCGAGTTTACCTGACCAACTCTCTGGTTAGCTTATTACCAAAATCGGTCCCACCGAGTTTGTGTAATCGGTCACACCGAGATTACGTTATGCCCTAACTCTAACCATATCGGTCCTACCGAGTTGCATCTCAGTCCCACCGAAAATCCTAACGGTCACTAGGTTTGCTGAATCGGTCCGACCGAGTTTAACCATTCAGTCCCACCGAGTTTGGCAAATTGTGTGTAACGGTTAGATTTTGTGTGGAGGCTATATATACCCCTCCACCCACTCTTCATTCGTGGAGAGAGCCATCAGAACATAACTACACTTCCAATACACATTTTCTGAGAGAGAACCACCTACACTTGTGTTGAGGTCAAGATATTCCATTCCAACCATATGAATCTTGATCTCTAGCCTTCCTCAAGTTGCTTTCCACTCAAATCTTCTTTCCACCAAATCCAAATCCTGTGAGAGAGAGTTGAGTGTTGGGGAGACTATCATTTGAAGCACAAGAGCAAGGAGTTCATCATCAACACACCATTTGTTACTTCTTGGAGAGTGGTGTCTCCTAGATTGGCTAGGTGTCACTTGGGAGCCTCCGACAAGATTGTGGAGTTGAACCAAGGAGTTTGTAAGGGCAAGGAGATCGCCTACTTCGTGAAGATCTACCGCTAGTGAGGCAAGTCCTTCGTGGGCGACGGCCGTGATGGAATAGACAAGGTTGCTTCTTCGTGGACCCTTCGTGGGTGGAGCCCTCCGTGGACTCGCGCAACCGTTACCCTCCGTGGGTTGAAGTCTCCATCAACATGGATGTACGATAGCACCACCTATCGGAACCATGACAAAAACATCCGTGTCTCCAATTGCGTTTGAATCCTCCAAACCCTTCCCTTTACATTCTTGCAAGTTGCATGCTTTACTTTCCGCTGCTCATATACTCTTTTGCATGCTTGCTTGAATTGTGTGGAGATTGCATGACTTGTGCTAAGATAGCTAAAATCTGCCAAGAACTAAAATTGGGAAAAGGCTAGATTTTTATTTGGTCAAGTAGTCTAATCACCCCCTCTATACATATTTTCGATCCTACAAGTGGTATCAGAGCTTTGGTCTCCATTTGCTTTGATTTCCATAGCTTTTGGCGGTCATAGCCTTGGTTTCACAACCTAGGAGAGTATGGCGTCTAGCGAGGGAAATTATCACCGTAGAGGTCCTTACTTTGATGGCACTAATTTTGCTAGTTGGAAGCATAAGATGAAAATGCATATTCTTGGACATAACCCCGCCGTTTGGGCTATTGTGCGTTTTGGCTTGCAAGGTGAATTCTTTGACCGGAAAGAACCGAACCGTGAAGCCACCGCGGAAGAGTTGAAAATGCTACAATACAACGCTCAAGCTTGTGATATCCTCTTCAATGGATTATGCCCCGAAGAATTCAACAAAATCAGCCATCTTGAGAATGCAAAGGAAATTTGGGATACTTTGATTGATATGCACGAAGGTACCGACTCCGTCAAGGAATCCAAATTGGATGTGCTTCAAAGTCAACTTGACAAGTTCAAAATTAAGGATGGTGAAGGTGTTGCTGAAATGTACTCTAGGCTTGCTCTTATCACAAATGAGATTGCCGGCTTAGGGAGTGAAGAGATGACCGATAGATTCATCATCAAGAAGGTCCTAAGAGCCTTGGATGGAAAATATGATACCGTGTGCACATTGATCCAAATGATGCCAAATTACAAAGATCTCAAGCCAACGGAAGTCATCGGAAGAATTGTTGCTCATGAGATGCCACTCAAGGATAAAGAGGAACTTCACAACAAATCAAGTGGTGCTTACAAAGCCTCATGTGAAGCCCCCACATCATCAAGTGAGAAACAAACCTTCAATGAAGAATTGAGCTTAATGGTGAAGAACTTCAACAAGTTCTACAAGAGTAGAAGCAAAGAGAGAAGCTCCAAGTCAAGGTCCTACAATGACAAAAGATCTTCTAGTTGAGAGCGAAACTGCTACAATTGTGGAAGGCCCGGACACTATTCCAATGAGTGTATGGCCCCCTACAAGAGAAGAGAAGATTCTCCCAAGAGAAGAAGTAGAAGAGAAGAATCACCATTTAGAGAAAGAAGGAGTAGAGATGATCATTATGAACGAAGACCCTCACGGAGAAGCAAAGATTCGGAAAGAAAGGACAAGTCATCAAGGAGCTACACAAAATGAAGACATCAAGCTCATGTTGGTGAATGGGTATCCGGCTCCGACTCCGACAACCACTCCGAGAGAAGCTATCACTCCGACTCCGAATATACTCAAGATGAAGGTGTTGCCGGTCTAGCACTTGTGACAACCAACTCCTACGACATATTTGACTCACCAAATGAAGGAGTTGGAACATGCTTCATGGCTAAAGGCCCAAAGGTATCACAACCCGAGTATGTTGTTTTCAATAGTGATGAAGATGACTTGTTAGGTGATGATGATTTACTTGTTGACAACTCTAGTGATGAATACTGTGATGAAACGTCAATTAATCATGATAATCAAGATAAAACGAATGACAATGATAAGGGGAAGATTGAGTCTCTAACTAAAGAAATAAACACTCTTAAGTTAGCTCATGAAACTATCTTAGGAGATCATCGAGAACTTTTAAGGACTCATGAGAAATTACGCTTTGAAAAGCTCAACCTTGAGCAAGAGCATGAGTTCTTAAAAGCAATCAATGATGATCTTCATAAGAAAAGTTCTTCTTACATTGCCAAGCGTTTACTCTTATCCACTTACATGCCTCAAGTCAAGTCTAGTAACAAGAACAAGAAAGATTCTTCCTCTAGTAGTAACAATAATCATGCTAAATCCAATATTGTTGCTTCTAGTAGTTCTCTTGATTCCACTAATGATTCTCTTAGCCAAGTTACACTTGAGCAAGAAAATAGCTTATTGAAGGGAATTATAGAGAAAGGTGTTTACAAGAGCCTTGCCGGAAGTAAGCAATTCGAGGAAATTGTACGCAAGCAAGGAAGGCACCGGAAGAATCAAGGTGTTGGTTTTGAACGAAAGTTCAATGCCAATGGAGTTGAGTGGGAAGAAGATCAATACCCCAAGACGAAGTTTGTTCCTCAACAAGAGAAGTATGATCCTACTTCTTTCAAAGGGACACAAGCTCAAGATGATCTTCCACCACAAGACCACAAGCAAAAAGGCAAGGACAAGCTTCAAGAGGAAATTGATGCATTTGAAGAAGCTCCTAAGGCCTTGGTCAAGTGGGTTCCCAAGACTACTTCAAGTTCCACTTCATCAAGTACAACTACAACACCGAGGATTCCCATCAAGATGGTGTGGATCCCGAAGAAGAAGAACTAGAGAGTTCTTGAGGGTGACTCTGCCAACATACTTCACTCTTATCATCTTGGCAACAACAAGTGCAATCAACTTCCACATCTTGCACTAGTTCAAGGAGTCACAAACCCTCTTGTTGGTAAGACAAGGGACAAGGTAACCTAAAAGCTTTCATAGACATCATCTTGTGTCTGCATCACCTTATGTCTATGGATATCCTTGTTTGTTCCTTGTGGGACTAACCCGTGTAGGTATTGAAAGTGCAACTCACTCCAATGGATAGCTCCAAATGATCTACATCAACATTGAGCATCCACATCTTCAACATCTACATGAAGTCATCATCGACAAAACCCAAGGTTAGTTCATCCCTCTTAGGGGGGATCTCACATCTAGGGGGAGCTTTACTCTAAGAATTGAGCTAAAGCAACTCTAATGGTGTGAACACAACAATGCTTTATGTAAAAGTGGTAACCCCACTTGTGCTTAAACGATGAGTATGACCTATGATCAAATGTTCTCATTTGACTCCTAAGTCAATATACTCATATATAGATGACCTAGTCATCGCAAATTGTTTGATAGATGCTAGAATTGGTTGTGCATGCTTTGCCACATATTTCAGTTGCCATTTTATTGTGTGAGCATGTTGATTGCATATTTTACTCATTCGAGGACATCCACTTGTTGTTTTGATTGATTGGTTTTCTTTTCTTTTGCCAAGTGGATGGACAAGAATGCCTAAGAACCCTCTCTAGCTATCTATGCTTTTCTCATCTCAAACTCTATTCATGCTACATCACAAAATTTGATCAAGTCAGATTCGAACCACTCTGTGTGAGGAGCACTCGGAGTCCCCGATTCGTCATAGACTTAAACTTCGAACTTCTTTGTGCGTTTCGGTTTGACCGATTCATCCATTTCAGTCATACCGAGATCACTAAGTCGATCTAGGTTTTCAATCTCGGTGCAAACGATTTGAACCTTTCGGTCACACCGAGTTTCAGTAACTGCTTGCAATTATGAATCTCGGTGCCACCGAGTTGTCCACTCGGTCACACCAACAGGGTCGAGCTATATATATCCATGGGCAAAACTTTTGGAAATTTCTCCGAAGTCTTTTCGCCCGCGCTTAGCCCGCTCTGCCTCTAGGGTCTCAGGATCGTCCTCCTCGTCGCCAGTTGCCTCCTGCCGCTGGTCTCCCCCGCCGTCAACGGAAATCATTCCTGCCGTTGCCGCCATAGCAAGTTCATCGCCGAACTAGGGTATGAACTTGATCACTGTGCTATCCTCAATCCGATTCCTAGCACATTGTGTTTTCCATGAATCTTGCCATGATTGAAACGGTCTTATCCAGTCAAAACACTCCATAGATTAGAGTTGAATTGAAAATTTAGGGTTAGGTTTCCGCCGAAACCATCTCGGACCCACCGAGTTGTGGAACTCGGTACCACCGATTCGGCTCAGGCCATTGCACATGTAATTTTCGGTCTGACCGAGAATTGCAAATCGGTGTGACTGAGTTCAGGACTTTGTGAAACCCTAGCAGTCTCGGTGCCACCGAACTGTGACTCGGTCTGACCGAGTTCACTAGTTTAGGTTCCAACAGCTGCTTCGGTATCACCGAGTTTACAAATCGGTTGATCCGAAATGCTTTCTGTGGAAAACTAAAACTAAGTTTTTGACTCATTCTTTTGCAAAAACCTCTGCATTTTGTGATGCTCATCCACTCTATCTCATCTATATCTATTCACAGGGTTTGTTGTCAGTGTTTGCAATATGTATGATCAGAGTGACAGCCAGAACAGGTCAGAGGAGCAGGTTCACCTGAGTGAGGGCACTAGTCCCTCTAGCAGTTCAGATGATGGTAGCAAGAGCACCCCAAGCAACTTACCCAAAGCTGCCACCAGGGCCAGAAAGAAGAAGACCTCTGAATCTGAGGATGAAGACTATGTGGCAATTGAGGATGAGGCCACTTCCAAGAAGAAAGTGGTTAAGAAGGAATATAGCACTGCTGCTGCCACCAAGCCAGGCATGAAGCAAAAGGTTCCTGCAAAGAGAATTCCAATGTCTAAGGCTAGAGCATCTACTCAAGTCCCTTTGGGATCTGAACCCAAAGAGGCTGCTGTAGAAGGGAAGAAGAGGAAGGAGAGGATCAAAAAGACCACTGCTAGAGTGCTTGGGAGATCGTCAATCATGAGAGATTCTGAAGAGGAAGAGGAAGAAGAGACTGCTGCACCAGCACCCAAGGCACAAAAGCTGATGGGTGATGCTATAAAGTCAGGGGCTGCAACATCAAAGCCCAAAGAAGCACCCAAAGCAGCCTCCAAGCCCAAGAGTGCACCTAAGAGGAATACCAGGAGTATACCAGCTGCTGAGAAGAACAAGGCCCCAGTGTCTAAAGTTGCTGCTGATGAAGATGATGAAGGATAAGTCCTGAGGAAGCTCAAACCCAAAATCCCATATCACAATGATGCTCATCCAGTAGCTGAGAACATGAAGATAAGGAAGGGCTCAGGTCTGAGGCTATGGAGAGAGTCAGATCCACATGCCACCAGGAGAAGGACTGTTGTTGATTACAGGTTCCACACAAAGGAACATCAGGATTTCTATGAGACAATCTTGTTGGACAAGAAGCCTATAGTGTGTGATATGAGGTGGGTCGACTGGACCTACATGAAGGAGAATGAAGAACACTATCCTGGAGTGTATGACAGCTTCAGTGCGTGTGGAGTTGCAGACTTTGTTGGGCAGAAGCTCACAAACTGGAATGATGAGCTCATTATGCAATTCTACTCCACAGCACATTTCTATCCAGATGGCAGAATAGTTTGGATGTCTGAAGGAACGAGATACCAATCAACTATTGAGGAATGGGCCAATCTGATCAATGCCCCAAAGGAAAGTGAAAATGACTTGGATGTTTATGCCAAGAAAAATATGGATCACAATTCTATGTCACAGATGTACAAGGAAATCCCAGACAAAGCTCTTGAGACTTTCAAGTTTGGGTCAATCGATTTTCTTCTGTCAGGACTGCCAATAATCAACTGGATCCTAAGGCACACTCTTTTACCCAAGTCAGGTGACGACAACATGATCAGAGGGCATGCAATTAATTTGCTACACATATTTGATGTGCCACAGAAATTCAAGGTCATGAGCCTCATGGTTGAGACTATTAAGAGGACAGCAGCAGACCAAAAGAGAAGTTGTGGATATGCCCCACAAATTCAGGAGTTGATTTACTCAAAGATGGGCACAGGAAAATATCTGTTGGATAAGGAACACTTTGTCATCTATCCAGATTTTGAGGACAACCAAGTGGTTATGGATGAAGATGAACCATCCTCAGTACAAGCACAAGCCAAGAAGGAGAAGGCAAAAGCTGAAAAGGCTGCAAGGATGCCAACTACTGAAGAAGCATCTCAGTATCTCCTGAAGAGCAAGAAAGATCAGCTTGGCTACCTGATTGCATCCACTCTGCGGATTGAGAAGGGACTGGCCACCCTGACTCAAAACCAGGAGAGCTTGGAAAGAATCGTGGAGCAAAAATTCTATGACTTGGATGTGAAGGTAACTGAAATTCAGTCTGTTGTGGAGCAACTTCAAGATGATATGCAGGAGAGGAAGGGCAAGACAACCACTGATGCATTTGCCAGAGTGCCTAGAGCTCAGAGGTCTGCTGCAGTGCCTGTTCCAGACACTAGAGCCACTTCATCTGCACCAGCTACAGCTTCAGCGCAAGCAACTCCAGCACCAACTCCTTCAGCTCCATCCACATCAACTGAAGTCTTCGTCCAAGGATCCATCTCTACACCACCACCTGAAGACCAAGCTTGAGAGACGTTTTAGTGCTATGCATTTTCTATGAACTTTTTGGTAACTTGTTGCCAAAGGGGGAGAAACATGTATAGATCATAGGCTTCGAGAGAGAGCGTTGCTTTTTATTCTGTCTTGCTTTGGTGGTTGAACTTTGTTTGTCTTTTGATTGCTTGAGATACTATGCTATTATCTATGAGACATTGATGATCATGTGGTTGATCATAAGCTACACTTATGCTTGTTAGATGATATTATCTTACTTATCCTTATATGATCATTCACTTTGCTTGGTGTTGAGTGCATGTATTCAATCTTTATTATTTTGAGCGCTCCACCAAGATGTATGTGACATGGAAGAGTAACCCATGATCCTAACTCAATGTGCATTTGCAGTCCAAAGCAAATCTTAAGATATGCACAAATTTAAGGGGAGCTCTTGCTTTTGACATACTTCTCAAAGCGACAATATCTTTCACTCTTATTATCATTTGTCGAAGCTTTGATCTATATGTTGTCATCAATTACCAAAAAGGGGGAGATTGAAAGTGCAACTATCCCTGGGTGGTTTTGGTAATTCCTAACAACATATAGCTCATTGAGCTAACATTATTCCAAGATTAATATTTCAGGAAAATCTCAATGAATGGCATGCCATGGATGAGGAAAGTGGATCCCTCAAAATTCTAAGGACAAAAAGTTTGGCCCAAGCTTGAAGCTCAAGACTCTACATTTTATATTTTAGTGATCCAAGATCACATTGAGTCTATAGGAAAAGCCAATACTATCAAGGAGGGATGAGGTGTTGCTTAATGGCTTGCTTGCTCAAAATGCTTAGTGATATGCTCCAAAATCCTCAACTACCTTCCCACATCCACATATGACCTAAACCAAAAGTCAAACTCGGCCCCACCGATTCTTTCTATCCGGCGCCACCGAGTTTCAAATGTTATAGCCACTGCCACAAACCCTAGGCAAACCGGTCTCACCGATAGGGATCTCAGTCTCACCGAGATGGGATTGTAATCTCTCTGTTTCCCTTCATAGTGTTTCGGTCTTACCGAGATGAGCGATCGGTCCCACCAAGATTGCAATGTAAACTCTCTGTTTCCCTTTTGTAACATTTCGGTCTCACCGAGATGAGCGAATCGGTCCCACCGAGTTTACCTGACCAACTCTCTGGTTAGCTTATTACCAAAATCGGTCCCACTGAGTTTGTGTAATCGGTCACACTGAGATTACGTTATGCCCTAACTCTAACCATATCGGTCCTACCGAGTTGCATCTCAGTCCCACCGAAAATCCTAACGGTCACTAGGTTTGCTGAATCGGTCCGACCGAGTTTAACCATTCGGTCCCATCGAGTTTGGCAAATTGTGTGTAACGGTTAGATTTTGTGTGGAGGCTATATATACCCCTCCACCCACTCTTCATTCGTGGAGAGAGCCATCAAAACATACCTACACTTCCAATACACATTTTCTGAGAGAGAACCACCTACACTTGTGTTGAGGTCAAGATATTCCATTCCAACCATATGAATCTTGATCTCTAGCCTTCCCCAAGTTGCTTTCCACTCAAATATTCTTTCCACCAAATCCAAATCCTGTGAGAGAGAGTTGAGTGTTGGGGAGACTATCATTTGAAGCACAAGAGCAAGGAGTTCATCATCAACACACCTTTGTTACTTCTTGGAGAGTGGTGTCTCCTAGATTGGCTAGGTGTCACTTGGGAGCCTCTGACAAGATTGTGGAGTTGAACCAAGGAGTTTGTAAGGGCAAGGAGATCGCCTACTTCGTGAAGATCTACCGCTAGTGAGGCAAGTCCTTCGTGGGCGACGGCTGTGATGGAATAGACAAGGTTGCTTCTTCGTGGACCCTTCGTGGGTGGAGCCCTCTGTGGACTCGCGCAACCGTTACCCTCCGTGGGTTGAAGTCTCCATCAACATGGATGTACGATAGCACCACCTATCGGAACCATGACAAAAACATCCGTGTCTCCAATTGCGTTTGAATCCTCCAAACCCTTCCCTTTACATTCTTGCAAGTTGCATGCTTTACTTTCCGCTGCTCATATACTCTTTTGCATGCTTGCTTGAATTGTGGGGAGATTGCTTGACTTGTGCTAAGATAGCTAAAATCTTCCAAGAACTAAAATTGGGAAAAGCCTAGATTTTTATTTGGTCAAGTAGTCTAATCACCCCCCTCTAGACATACTTTCGATCCTACAAAGGGTCTTGGCGGTTTACCGCTGGACGGGTCATGATGCCCAAATATATAGCCTAGGTGTAGAGCCAAGGCTGTTTAAAAAACAACCAAATAGAGAATACATGTTACCTCGTTGTTTGACCCATGGTTGTTACAAAAGGGTGATAACACCAATCTGGAGTATAGTTGACTCCTTCCAGGTTTGCTGGTTTACGATAAAACCGTACCGGGTTATGATAAACACAAGTTTTATCCATATAATAATACTGGTGACTTGTAGTCAAAACCAGACCGGAGCAGTAAACGCCGGATTATAACTGATCATGTACTAACAATTTAGCATTGTAAGCCAAGCTGGGTTGTAATAAACGCCGGTTTAACAGAAACACTTATGAATTTATCAAAAGAGAAGAAACACTTTGCAAAAAATAATACAAGAAGAATATGCGAGGCTTTTCATGGGCTGCCATGCCCTAAATCGAGGCTTTTCATGGGCTGCCAGGCCACTGAATTAAACCATTTTTCAAAGCCTTTTAAGATGGACTTCAATCTTTAACCAATCATCGTTTTAACTTTGACAAGTTCAGGGTCTATGAGATTGACTTGTCAAATGTTTGACGGGTCATACCAGGTTTACCTGGACGGAGTGGCTTACTTAAAGAGGCAGGATAACCCGGGGTTTTAGGTGAATACACCTGGCTTCCAAGCCTGGCTTGATAGCCTACTGCGAGGGTGCAGACTCTTTGTTATTTGAGAAGCAAAGAGCCCCCAAGCAACATTTGAGCTGTGCTCGGTGGGTGCCTATGTTTGAGTTGTGCTGGTGCAACACTCTCTTTGGCCCCACAGAATTTCCTTTTGGCCTTAATCCTATCAAGAGGTGTAGCTATGGTGCAAATACAACCAAGCCCCCTAGTGATTTCCCTTTGGCTTTAAGCCGATCAAGAGGTGTAGCCAAGGTTCGGATACGACCAAGCCCCCTAGTGATTTTATGTGTGACTTTATAAGTCAGATCAGTAGAACTCCGCTTTATGAACAGAAGCCCCCATGTAAACATACTTGATGTAAAAACAATAGAGACCCCGCTTTAGCTGAGGCTCCGGTTTATTATATTGATCATAATATATACATTGTCATAACTATGTACATAAAAAGAGCCTATGGCTCAAGTATAGTAAGGCCGACGATGAGCTATATTCCACGACCGCTGGGTCTCCTCCTCCGATTTACGTGAGTCTTTGTGCTCTCGAACATCGATAAGGTAGTATGATCCATTGTGCAAATTTTTTGCTGACCACAAAGGGCCCTTCCCAAGGTGGGGATAACTTGTGCATATCAGTATGATCCTGGATGAGCCGGAGCACCAGATCGCCTTCTTGAAAAGTTCTGGTTTTAACCCGGCGGCTGCGATAACATCACAGATCTTGTTGATAAATCGCCGAACGTGCCGCTGCATGATCACGCTCCTCATCTAACAGGTCCAGTGAGTCCTGATGTGCATTTTCATTATCAGCTTCAACATAAGCCGCCACACGGGGCGAGTCATGACGTATGTCACTAGGGAGAACTGCCTCTGCTCCGTACCATGAAGAAAGACGTGTAACCCGTAGATCTGTTTGGTGTGGTGTTGATACTCCATAACACGGAAGGTAAATCCTCCACCCAACAACCCAGCGTCCGCTTTAAAGGAACTATAAGCCGAGGTTTGATACCTCTCAAAATTTCTTGATTGGCCCTTTCTGCTTGACCATTAGATTGGGGGTGAGCCACTGATGACACGTCAAGCCAGATGTGCTCACGTTGACAAAATTCTTCCATAGCACCCTTTGACAGATTAGTACCATTATCAGTGATAATGCTGTGTGGAAAACCAAACCGGAATATCACCTTTTTGATGAATTGAACCGTCGTGGCCGCATCACACTTACTGACTGGCTCTGCCTCTACCCACTTGGTAAACTTATCAACCGCCACCAGCAGGTGGGTCTTCTTGTCCTTGGACCTCTTAAAAGGTCCAACCATACCGAGCCCCCAAGTTGCAAACGGCCAAGTTATTGGAATCATTCTTAATTCTTGAGCCGAAACATGAGCGCGGCGTGCAAACTTCTGACAACCATCACACCTCTTTACCAAATCCTCAGCATCAGCATGAGCCGTCAACCAATAGAAGCCATGATGAAAGGACTTAGCCACCAAGGATTTTGAACCGGCGTGGTGACCACAATCTCCTTCGTGGATCTCACGCAAAATCTCACAGCCTTCTTGAGGAGAGACACAACGCTGAAACGCCCCTGTTACGCTGCAATGATGTAGCTCCCCATTGACAATGGTCATTGACTTGGATCACCGGATTATCTGCTGGGCCAAGGTTTCGTCGTCTGGTAACTCACCCCAGTTCATGTACGCCAGGTACGGGACCGTCCAATCCGGAATAACATGAAGAGCCACCACCAATTGAGCCTCCGGGTCGGGCACAGCCAAATCCTCCTCCGTAGGTATCTTAACTGAAGGATTATGCAGCACATCTAGAAAGGTATGGGGTGGCACCGGTTTACGTTGAGAGCCTAAGCGACTTAAAGCATCGGCCGCTTCATTCTTTCGCCGGTCTATATGGTCGACCTGATAACCCTTGAAATGACCAGCCACGGTATCCACCTCTCGTCGATATGCCGCCATGAGTGGATCCTTGGAATCCCAAGTGCCAGATACCTATTGAGCCACCAGGTCCGAGTCACCAAAGCACTTAACCCGACTTAAATTCATTTCTTTAGCCATCTGAAGGCCATGGAGCAAGTCCTCATACTCAACTGCATTATTAGTACAAGGGAACATTAAACGGAGAACATAACAAAACTTATCACCTCATGGGGAGGTTAATATGACTCCAGCCCCCGAGCCCTCCAATTGCCTGGATCCATCAAAATGAATGGTCCAATAAGTGTTGTCTGATTTTTCCTCTGGTGCTTGTAACTCTGTCCAATCATTGATGAAGTCCACAAGTGCTTGGGATTTGATTGCTGTGTGAGGCATATACTTTAACCCATGAGGTCCAAGCTCAATAGCCCATTTAGCAATCCGGCCCGTTGCTTCTCTGTTTTGGATGATATCTCCCAAGGGGGCTGAATTGACCACTGTAATAGGATGACCCTGAAAATAATGCTTGAGCTTCCGGCTTGCCAAAAAAAAACCCCATACACCAGCTTCTGCCAATGTGGGTATCTTTGTTTGGACTCAATAAGCACCTCGCTGATATAATAAACCGACCGTTGAACTGGATACTCCTTCCAGCCTCCTTGCGCTCCGCAATAATAGCCACACTAACAGCCCGGGCATTAGCAGCCACATATAGTAAAGGGCTCTTTATCAACCGGAGCCGCAAGGACAGGTGGCTTGGCTAACTGTCTCTTCAAATCCTCAAGCGCTTTATCAGCAGCATCACTCTAGATGAAGTGATCCGTCTTCTTTAGCATCTGATACAAAGGGATAGCCTTCTCTCCAAGGCGACTGATAAACCGGCTTAAGGCTGCAATCCGGCCCGCCAAACGTTGAACAACGTTGATGCACGCCGGTTTAGCCAGAGAGGTGATAGCCGTGATCTTCTCCGGATTAGCTTCAATGCCCCTGTTAAACACTAGAAAACCACAAAGCTTGCCTGACGGTACACCAAAGACACATTTGGCCGGATTAAGCATCATCTTATAAACCCGGAGGTTATCAAAAGTTTCCTTCAAGTCACCTATCAATGTCTCCTCCTTTCTGGACTTCACCACAATATCATCCACACATACATGGACATTGTGCCCAATCTGTTTATGCAGACAATTCTGGACGCAGCGCTGATAAGTTACTTGGGCACTCTTGAGCCCGAAAGGCATAGATACATAGCAGAAGGCTCCAAAGGGAGTTATGAAAGCTGTCTTCTCCTAGTCCTTAACTGCCATTTTGATCTGATGATAACCAGAATAAGCATCCAGAAAACACAAACGGTCACAACCTGCTGTAGCATCAATAATTTGATCGATACGAGGGAGAGCAAAGGGGTCAGCTGGACAGGCTTTGTTTAAGTCTGTGTAATCCACACACATACGCCAAGTGCCGTTTTTCTTAAGTACCAGCACCGGATTAGCTAGCCACTCAGGGTGAAAAACCTCCACAATAAACCCTGCTGCCAAAAGCCGGGCTACCTCCTCACCAATAGCTTTACGCCTTTCTTCGTTGAAGCGGCGAAGAAATTGCCTGACCAGTTTAAACTTAGGATCTATATTAAGGGTGTGCTCAGCGAGTTTCCTCGGTACACCTGGCATGTCAGAAGGCTTCCATGCAAAGATGTCCCGTATCTCACGGTTGAACTCGATGAGCGCGCTTTCCTATTTCGGATCCAGATTAGCGCAGATGCTGAACTGCTTGGGTGAATCGCCAGGAACAAAGTCAACCAGCTTAGTCTCCTTAGCCGATTTAAATTTCAGCACCGGATCATGCTCGGTACTTGGCTTTTTCAGAGAAGTCATATCTGCCGGATCAACATTGTCCTTATAAAATTTCAGCTGCTCTATGGCACAAACCAACTCAGCATAAGCCGCATCACCTTCTTCACATTCCAAAGCAATCTTCCGGCTCCCATGCACCATGATGGTCCCCTTATGACCCGGCATTTTAAGCTACAGATAAACATAACAGGGCCTTGCCATGAACTTAGCATAAGCCGGCTGTCCGAACAGGGCATGATACAGACTTTTGATTTTCACCACTTCAAAATTCAATACCTCTGATCCTGAATCATCATCATCTCCAAAAGCAACTTCCAGAGCTATCTTACCGACTGGGTATGCCGATTTACCACGCACTACACCATGAAACACGGTGTTCGATGGTTTAAGATTCTTATCTGTCAACCCCATGCGATGAAAGGTTTCATAATAAAGGATATTGATACTTCTTCCTCCATCCATAAGCACCTTGGTAAACTTATACCCCCCAACATGAGGTGCCACCACCAAGGCCAGATGACCCAGATTGTCAACCCGAGGTGGATGATCCTCTCGACTCCATAGGATGGGCTGTTTAGACCAGCGCAGATAACGAGGTACCGCTGGTTCAACGAAGTTCACGGCTCTTTTATGAAGCTTCTGGTCGCGCTTACATAAGCTGGTGGTGAAGACATGATACTTCCCACTATTCAACTGCTTTGGATTGCTCTGATAACCCGATTGCTGCTGTTGTTGATTGCCCTGATGGTTGTAACCTCCCTGGTTGCCCTGGCTGCTCTGGTTGCCATGTCCGGATTGGTTGCCTTGGAATCCTGAACCGGAACTGCCACCACCATAACCTGACCCATGGAAACCGCCAGGCAGTCCATTGTCATATTGGAAGAGATTTGAATTTTTGAACTCCCGCATGATGAAGCAATCCTTCCAAAGGTGCGTAGCTGGCCTCTCCTTTGATCCGTGCTTTGGGCAAGGCTGGTTTAACAGGCGCTCCAGATTGGGGCATGACCCTCCACCCTTCTGGGGCGGTTTACCCTTGCGCCGCTGACCGTTATCCTGGGTGTTGGTGTTAGCCACAAAGTCCAAGCTATTATCTGCCTTGCGTTTACCGTTGTTCCCATGACCCGCCGGGTTATGCTGCTGCCCTTTGGTGCTACCGCTCTTCTTTCCCTTCCCTGTCTTGTCATCATCAGACTCGGGGTCCTTGGTATCAGGGTCGGCATACTTCACTAGAGTTGCCATAAGTGTTCCCATGCCATTACAATGGCGTTCGAGCCGCCCCAACTTCAGCTTCAAAGGTGCAAACCGGCAATTGCCCTCCAATGTTAAAACGGCTATGTCAGCGTTGATGCGGTCTGATGAATGCAGAATCTCCGAAACCCGGCGCACCCAGTGGGTTGTTGATTCTCCTTCCTCCTGGACACAGGCAGCTAATCCACGATGGACATGGGCTGCTTGCATGTATCCTTGAAGTTCTGGATAAAACGGGGCCTTAACTCGGCCCATGATCCAATAGAGTTGGCTGGCAGATTTTTCAACCATGTGCGAGTTGTTCCCTCCAACATCATGGTAAAGTATTTGGCACACACCGCTTCGTCCACATCCAGCATCTCATGACTCGGGGAAAAAATCGGCGGTGTAATTCGGCACCTTGCGTGGGCCTTTGAAATCCTTGGGTGTACATTGCGCAGCGCTGGGACAAGACATGGCACTCCCAAAGAACTGGAGGTAACCCCTGGTTCTACCGATGTTGTTGGATGAACCGGAGTGAACTGACGAACCGGAGTGAGTTGACGAACCGGAGCTTCGTGCTGTTCCGCTAACTCGGCTTCTCGACGTGACCTGGCATGATCCACTACATCCTGAGCATTGCCACTCGTCGGGTTATTGCCACGGCGCGGATTACGATTCCGCGCACTGCTTGATACAACCGGTTCATCGATATGTCTGTTGTAGCTCCGGCTCGGACGAGGAGTGGAATGAATCCTTTCACAGCTATATGAATAAGCTTGCTGCTGAGTCAAGGCCGTCTGAAGGAGCTCCCTAGCCCGTCGTGTTTCAACTGCTACTGGGGACTCGCCATCAATCGGTAGAGCTGCCAATCGTGAAGCGGCGGCAACTATGTTATCCAACGGGTTAGAGTAATGGACCGGAGGTGTTGAGACGTGTCGTGATGGGACATCGTTTTGTCGAGGATGAGGTGGCGGATCCATCGCACGCGGCTGAACCGGTGCCCCGGTCCCAGGCGCCTCTGCCCAGTTTAACACTGGCTGGTTGCTGGTGCCTGCTCCTTGCGTGTTAAAGAGATTCCTTGCCTCAAAGACTGGTGGAAGGTGCGATCAGTATCTTCTCCTCATGACATCTTCTGACGCACTCTAATCGAGCATAAGCCGGTAAGCTTGAGCCTCTAATTCGGCCCGCTCTATAGCCAACTTGGTGTTCTCCACTGCCAGATCCGCTTTAGCTTGGGTTATCTGATCCTTCACCTTTGCAATCTCTGCGTTGTGCTGATCCCGGTTTGCCGCGTCCACCTCTGCTGCTAGCAACGTTGCCAAAGCATCGAACAAATCAGACAAAACCTAAGCCGGAGGCGGCGCAGAGCCCCCTGCTCCCGCTGGTGTTGCTGCTGCTGAACCGGAGATCATTGCCGTGGCGGTAGAAGAGTGCTGCGCTGATTGTGTACCGGCCATGAAGACCGTGACCCAACTCGGCAGATCAAGGGGGTCCGAAATACTGTCACCATCGGAACCTCCACCAATCCGTCCATCCTGTAGCTTATACAGTGACTCGGTCTCTCCGGTTGAAGACTCGTCATCAGAACAGACAACGGTTTCGCCACCAGATGCCGATCTATCTCATATTCCGCTCCATGGATGAAACCTACGAAGGCATGCTTTACGGCGGGCTGCACCTAGGTAGACCTTGCACGCTGAGCCGTCTCAATGATGTCGGTGCAGATGTCCGGCTCAGGGCCCGGTTCGCCGATCTTGCCGATGAAGACGTGAATTCCACCAAAAGGAACCCGGTACCCGTACTCAATTGAACCGGCCTCGGGACTCCATCCTGCATCATCGATGTAGAGCTTGCCGCGACGACTTTTAGTCATCCGGCCCACAGTGTATCCCTTGAGTCCTTCGAAGCTGCCCTTCAAGAACTCGAAACCATCATGCGATAGCCCCATGGTGGGTGCCAACTGTCGTGGTTTTGTCACGGCAGATGTCCTCGTGAAAGGACTTAGTCGTGGAGCCATCGCTATGGGTTAGCTTAAAGGGGTTTAAAGCGGACAAAGGACGCGAGAGTTTTATACTAGTTTGGCCCCTTATGATGAAGGTAAAAGCCTACTCTAATTGTGATGGAATTGCTAGGGTTTCGATGACCAGGGAGCGAATCCGCTTTGCCTGGCTCTTGAGTTGTTGTGTTTTGTCCCTAAACCTCCGTTGGGTCGCCCCTTTACATACATAGGTCGACGCCCGCCGGTTTACAGAGTCCCGAGGCCGGATCATAAACGTGCCCGACTCGGTCTCTACTCCTATCTTATCATACAAGTATACATTAATATCGGTTTATGTCTATAGGCCTTAACCCGCCTTTGGGCCTTGGGCCTTCATGAAGCGACATCGTTCATGTCTTCATGGGCTTCAGATAAGGTAATCATCATGGGGATATGATACGTCCATTTTGCATCATGCTTTTATATCGATATTTATCGCATTATGGACTGTTATTTCACCTTATGTCACAATACTTATGGCTATTCTCTCTTATTTTACAAGGTTTACATAAGGAGGGAGAATGCCGGCAGCTGGAATTCTGGGCTGGAAAAGGAGCAAATATTAGAGACCTATTCTGCGCAACTCCAAAAGTCCTGAAACTTCACGGAACATCTTAAAATAAATAAAGAAAAATCCTCGCCAAAGATGAAGGCCAGGGGGCCACACCCTTCTCACGAGGGTGGGGGGCGCGCCCCCTACCTCGTGGGCCCCCTGGTGGCTCTCCGACGCCCATCTTCTCCTATATGAAGTCTTTCAATGAGAAAAAAATAGGAAGGAACTTTTCGGGATGAGACACCGCCGCCACGAGGCGGAACCTTGGCGGATCCAATCTAGAGCTCCGGCAGAGCTGTTCTGCCGGGGAAACTTCCCTTCGGGAGGGGGAAATCATCACCATCGTCATCACCAACGCTCCTCTCATCGGGAGAGGGAAATCTCCATCAACATCTTCACCAGCATCATCTCATCTCCAAACCTTAGTTCATCTCTTTAATCCAATTCTTGTCTCAAAGTCCGGGATTGGTGCTAGTAGGTTGCTAGTAGTGTTGATTACTCCTTGCAGTTGATGCTAGTTGGTTTATTTGGTGGAAGATCATATGTTCAGATCCTATATGCATATTATTACCCCTCTGATTATGAACATGAATATGCTTTGTGAGTAATTATGTTCGTTCCCGAGGACAAGGGAGAAGTCTCGCTATGAGTCGTCATGTGAATTTGGTATTCATTTGATATTTTGATAAGATGTATGTTGTCTAGCTCTAGTGGTGTTATGTGAACGTCGACTACATAACACTTCACCATTATTTGGGCCTAGAGGAAGCATTGGGAAGTAATAAGTAGATGATGGGTTGCTAGAGTGACCGAAGCTTAAACCCTAGTTTATGCGTTGCTTCGTAAGGGGCTGATTTGGATCCATATGTTTCATGCTATGGTTAGGTTTACCTTAATACTTTTGTTGTAGTTGCGTATGCTTGCAATAGATGTTAATCATAAATGGGATGCTTGTTCAAGTAAGAATAGCACCCAAGCACCGGTCCACCCACATATCAAATTATCAAAGTATCGAACGCGAATCATATGAACGCGATGAAAACTAGCTTGACGATATTCCCATGTGTCCTCAGGAGCGCTTTTCCTATTATAAGAGTTTTTTCCGGCTTGTCCTTTGCTACAAAAGGATTGGGCCACCTTGTTGCACTTTACTTACTTTTGTTACTTGTTGCTTGTTACAATCTATCTTATCACAAAACTATCTGTTACCACTTATTTCAGTACTTGCAGAGAATACCTTGCTGGAAACCGCTTGTCATTTCCCTCTGCTCCTCGTTGGGTTCGACACTCTTACTTATCGAAAGGACTACGATAGATCCCCTATACTTGTGGGTCATCAGGATAACCCGGCCTCTCTTGGCCAGTTTATGTCCAGTAGTAATATCCCCAACACTAAGCATAGCACTAGATCGTGTAGTTCGTTTGCTAGAGCTTTTCTAATGTCAAGTATCATTTGCTTAGACCATGAGATTGTGCAACTACCGGATACCGTAGGAGTTCTTTGGGTGTACCAAACGTCAAAACATAACTGCTGACTATAAAGGTGCACTACAGGTATCTCCGAAAGTGTCTGTTGGGTTGGCACGAATCGAGGCTGGGATTTGTCACTCCGTATGACGGAGAGGTATCTCTGGGCCCACTCGGTAATGCATCATCACAACGAGCTCAATGTGACTAAGGAGCTGCTAATGGGATCATGTGTTATCGAACAAGTAAAGAGACTTGTCGGTAACGATATTGAACGAGGTATGGGGATACCGACGATCGAATCTCGGGCAAGTAACAAACCGATGGACAAAGTGAATCGTATACGAGATTGATTGAATCCCCGACATCGTGGTTCATCCGATGAGATCATCGTGAAACATGTGGGAACCAACATGGGTATCCAGATCCCACTGTTGGTTATTGGCCGGAGAGATGTCTCGGTCATGTCTACATGGTTCCCGAACCCGTAGGGTCTACACACTTAAGGTTCGATGATGCTAGAGTTGTTATGGGAAATTGTATGTGGTTACCGAAGGTTGTTCGGAGTGCCAGATGAGATCCCGGACGTCACGAGGAGTTCCGGAATGGTCCAGAGGTGAAGATTTATATATGGGAAGTCCAGTTTCAGTCACCGGAATAGTTTCGAGGGTTATCGGTATTGTACCGGGACCATCGAAAGGTGTCCGGGGGTCCACCGGGTGGGGGCACCTGCCCCGGGGACTTAATGGGCTGAATATGGGAGGGAACCAGCCCCTGGTGGGCTGGTGCCCCCCAAGGGCCAAAGGAGCCTAGGGTTGGAAACCGTAGGGGGAGGGGGCGCCTCCCACCTTGCTTGGGGGGCAAGTCTCCCCCCTCTAGATGAATCTAGGGGGCGGCCCCCTCTCCCCTTCACCCTATAAATAGAGGGGGTAGGAGGGCAGCCGCACCCCATCCCTGGCTCAACCCCTCCCTCCTCCAACACCTCCTCCCGCGTAGTGCTTAGCGAAGCTCTGCCGGAGAACCACGAGCTCCACCACCACCACGCCATCGTGCTGCCGGAGTTCTCCCTCAACTTCTCCTCTCCCCTTGCTAGTTCAAGAAGGAGGAGACATCCCCGGGCTGTGTGTAACGCCCTCGATGCGGCTATATCTCCCATGTGTCGAACCACGACTTAGAGGCATAACCGCATTGAAAGCAATGTCGAAAGTGAGGTAATCTTCACACAACCCATGTAATACATAAGGGAAAGAGATACATAGTTGGCTTACAATCGCCACTTCAGAAAATTACATGAATAAAGCATTACATCAACCAGTTACAATCAAGGCCCGACTACAGAGCCAAAATAAAAGAAGACGACCCCAAATGCTACACAGATCCCCGATCGTCCCGACTAGGCTCCACTACTGATCAATTAGAATGAAACAACACAAAGGACAAGATCTTCATCGAGCTCCTCCTTGAGCTTGGTTGCGTCACCTGCTCGGTAACATCGGCACCTGCAAACTGGTTTTGGAAGTATCTGTGAGTCACGGGGACTCAGCAATCTCACACCCTCGCGATCAAGACTATTCAAGCTTATAGGAAGGGTAAAAGGTATGATGTGGAGCTGCAGCAAGCGACTAGCATATATGGTGGCTAACATACGCAAAAAAGAACGAGAAGAGAAGGCAAAGCAGATCGAGAAACTATGATCAAGAAGTGATCCTAGAACAACCTACGTCAAGCATAACTCCAACACCATGTTCACTTCCCGGACTCCGCCGGAAAGAGACCATCATGGTTACACACGCGGTTGATGTATTTTAATTAAGGTCAACTTCAGGTTTTCTAAAACCGGACGTTAACAAATTCCCATCTGCCCATAACCGCGGGCACGGCTTTCAAAAGTTCAAATCCCTGCAGGGGTGTCCCAACTTAGCCCATCACAAGCTCTCACGGTCAACGAAGGATATACCTTCTAGCGGGAAGACCCGATCAGACTCGGAATCCCGGTTACAAGACATCCTCGACAATGGTAAAACAAGTCCAGCAAAGCCGCCCGATGCGCCGACATCCTGATGGGAGCTGCACATTTCTCATTCTCAGGGAAACACCGGATAGGTCAAGCTACGAGTAAAACCAGCCCTCAAGTTTCCCCGAGGTGGCCCCGCAGGCTGCCCATTTCGGACCAACGCTTAGACAAGCACTGGCCCGGGGGGGGGTTAAAATAAAGATGACCCTTGGGCTGGCCTAACCCAAGGGAAAAAGAGGCTAGGTGGCGAATGGTAAAACCAAGGTTGGGCCTTGCTGGAGGAGTTTTATTCAAAGCGAACTGTCAAGGGGTTCCCATTATAACCCAACCGCGTAAGGAACGCAAAATGTGGGAACATAACACCGATATGACGGAAACTAGGGCGGCAAGAGTGGAACAAAACACCAGGCATAAGGCCGAGCCTTCCACCCTTTACCAAGTATATAGATGCATTAATTAAATAAGAGATATTGTGATATCCCAACAAGTAAACATGTTCCAACAAGGAACAACATCTCCATGTTCCAACAAGGAACAAACTTCAATCTTCACCTGCAACTAACAATGCTATAAGAGGGGCTGAGCAAAGCAGTAACATAGCCAAACAACGGTTTGCTAGGACAAGGTGGGTTATAGGCTTGGTTCAACAATATAGGAGGCATGATAAGCAAGTGGTAGGTATCGCAGCATAGGCATAGCAAAAGAGCGAGCAACTAAGCAAGCAAAGATAGAAGTGATTTCGAGGGTATGGCCATCTTGCCTGAAATCCCGCAAGGAAGAAGAACGAGTCCATGAAGAAGACAAATGAACGTAGATGAATGGGTTCTCACAAACGCAACGTTATCGGAACCAACCCGAAGAAGCAACGCCGGAAAGAAGCACACAACATAGTAAACAACCAACACACGAACATGGTATGATATGCGGGATGCGGTATGCGATGCATATGCATGATTTGCAAAGGAATGATTGAACCTGGCCTCAACTTGGAAATCCAAGAGTTCCACTGGAAAGGTGAGGTGATTTCGGTTGAAATCGATATAAAGATCACCGGAATCGGATGCACGGTTTGGAAATGGCAAGCAAAACAAATATGGCACCGGTCTGCGATAAACAGCAAGTAGCCTCCTAAATGCATCAAGATAAATATGCTATAGCACTCAAACATGGCAACAAAATACATGGCAGGGATCCACTCAAGAAGCTTAACAAGAGATGAACACTGAGCTATGGCTAATTCATCCATTAACAGGTTCAAACAAGCATGGTAAAAGGGCAAACAATAACAGGTTTCAGACTTAGTGAAATTAACACAAAGTCTGGAATTTAACATCAGGAAGCACACTTTAGAGCATGAAAACTACATGATACAGGAACTTAACATGGCAAATCAAGACATGGAATGAAGATACTAAAAGCACTTAACAAAAGTCCCTTAGTGACCTTGATCCAAAAGGGATCAGAAAATACAATTGCAAGCATGTGAACATGGCAAAAACATAAATAGATTCAGACTTGGTGAAAAACTGGAGCATGCAAATGAGTTAACGATTAGGCATGTTTACGAGCTCGATGCACTCACTACAGAGCATGGCATGACAAACTAAGCATACACCCAACAAGAATACATGGCATAGAAGCTAGACATGGCAAGAACAATAACATAGCATGCACGGATGAATAGCAACATCCTCGGCAAAATCGCTAATCATGTCAACAATCTGCCAGGATTCACTTAATAGCAAAAGTAGAGCTCGATTGACCCAAGCTAGGTTGATCCATAAATGCAAACAAAGACATGGATGGATAGAGCACCACAATATTAACAAAACATCCTTACTGATCATCCTCAAAAGAGGCACGGATCACTAGGAAACAACATGAACATATGGCATAACGACAAAATCAGGACATGGACTTAGTGAAAAACTAAGTCCCTGAAATCAACATTACCGATTACGCTACTTTGCAAGCTTGTGCTAGTCCCCACAAAAATTACAAAAATACATGGCAAGCACCCCTGTAAAGATGGCATGGCATGTAACAAAACACATGTAGAGCTCAGGGTCATAGCATGCACACATTAATCATGGAAAAAAATGACAAATAGCTATTTGCTAAAACAGATCTGCCAAATTCATCACAAAGCCCTCTTCCAATAGCATTTCGGGAATCAAGATGATCTCAAAATAAAATAATGCAATGAGATGAAATGATGTACTCGTCGAGACGAACATTTTGATATGTCATGCACGCAAAACGGAGCTATGATGGCAGAGTTACGATGCCATGAACAGTGGCTTGAAATACTGCAGAAAGAAAAGACTTAGTGAAAAAATGCAAGGGAAAACGGGACTGGGCTTCACCTCGTGGGCTTCGGCCCAGGGAGTAGAGAGGCTGGCTGGGCCTTGCACAGGCGCGGCCTAGGGGCGAACTGCCAAGGCCCGAGGAGGCGCTCGTCCTCCTCCTCCTGCTCGAGCAGGAGGGAGACGACGATGGCAGGGGCGGCGGCGGCGCGTTGGGTCTCCGGCGAGGGCAAGTGAGGGTCGGGGTCGCGGGGAGGCACCGGAAACGGACGGATCCGGGTGTGGGGACCCCGGATCTAGACTCGGGTCGGACGGAGGAGCTTCAACGACGGCGGAACTCCGGTGAGCTCAAGGCCATGGTGGGGCGGCGAGGTCCGGCGAGGCGGCCGGCTTCCGGTCGCCGGAGAGGCACAGTCCGGTGGAGGCGGCGTGCGGAGGCACTCGAGACGCGAAGGCGCGAGGAGGCAGAGGCCGGCGAGGTGGAGCGCTCCGGCGTGGCGCGCGAAGGGCGGCTGGGTCGAGCCGGTGACGTCCGGCGATGCTCCGGCGCGGGCGGAGACAGTTGACGGGCGGCGCGGCGGCTCGGGCACCCGGGTGGAGCGAACAGTGACGAACGGGCCTGGTGCGGCTCGGGCGGGCCGGAGATGGGCCTGGCGGGCCCGCGCGGCGATGTGGTCACGGCGGGGGCAGGTGGCAAGCTGTGGTGGAGGAGAGCGGCGACGCGTTGACGTGGCGACGTCTGATTCGCCGGAGTGAGGTGTCTGACTGGGGTGGACATGTCCGGCCGGTGGTGGGGAGTTTTGCCCGACGGCGCGAGGAGCGGGGCTAGGGTTTCATCTGCACGAAAAATCCGGGAGTCACACATATATATAGGTAGAGGGAGCTAGGAGAGTCCAAATGAGGTGCGGTTTTCGGCCACGCGATCGTGATCGAACGACCGAGATGATGGAGGAGGTTTAGGTGGGTTTTGGGCCACTTTGGAGGGGTGTTGGGCTGCAACACACACAAGGCCTTTTCGGTCCCTCGGTTAACCGTTGGAGTATCAAACGAAGTCCAAATGGTACGAAACTTGACAGGCGGTCTACCGGTAGTAAACCAAGGCCGCATGACAAGTCTCGATCCAATCCGAAAACGTTTAACACCCGCACATGAAAAGAGGTAGAAAGGGACACCGGGTGACATAGGAGCGCCGGATTGCAAAACGGACAACGTGGAAAAAGCTCGGATGCATGAGACGAACATGTATGCAAATGCGATGCACATGATGACATGATATGAGATGCATGACACGCAAGCAATGACAAGGCAACAACAGCGAATAACTGGAGGACACCTGGCACATCGGTCTCGGGGCGTTACAACACTCCACCACTACGAGAGGATCTCGTCCCGAGATCTAGAATGGCACCGGAGGGAAAACGGAAGAGAAAGAGAAGAGGTAAAACTAAGTTGCTCCTTTGACAAACGAGTGAAACCAAAGAACCTTGAAAAGGTTAAGCCATTTCGAGAAAAGAATACAATGGAGATAAATGAATTTGAAAGCACTCTGTTAGCAAAGAGGAACAAGGAAGAACAACTTTGGGCAGCACTCCGGTTGAGAAGGGATGCAAGGCTTGATAGAATGAAAGAACTTGAGCGGCGGGCACGCACTCCGGTTAAATGGATAAGCACAAAAAGAACATGATCTTTGACAAAACGAGATGATGGGTTGAAAAGAGCGACATCACAATGCCTCTGGAAGAAATGAAAGAATGGAATGGGATGAACGAAGGAGAAAACAACATCTTCTACCTTAAATGAGCTTGCAAAAAGCATCTTTAGGAGAAGGTTCGCACGGAGTTGTTGGAAACCCAACAACAAAAGGATAAGCTTGATGTGGGCTTATGGAGAACATCACAAAACTATGAGGTGAAATTCCTGCACTAACGAAAACAAGATTGGATTGATAAGAACAAGGAGACGAGAATCTTGTTTCACCGGGAGGATAATTGAAGAAATTGAGTCACTTATTAGCACCATAAATAGCAACAATCCTTAGGGAAAGCTTTAGGTGAAATATAACCCAATAACTCCAATGAAGAGATTGGTGGATTTAAAATGTCTCATTCTTAACAACATATGAATCATGAAACATGAACTCAAATTATCAAGAATGACATAATACCACCTCCAATGATACGGAAGAAAGAATTGCACTCCGGAATGCAAGATGAAGAATGCTTGAGTTGTTATGAAAAGAATCTCGATGAACACTTCGAGAAGGAATTAAATCCTTGATGAATCACCATGTCGAGCCTTCATGAAAACTCCGGTAAAAAAGAATGATCAAACGAAATGGAGGATGAAAATAATAAGGTTGAAGCCTTGCAATGATTTAAATGAATCTCCGTGGAGATGTAATTGAAAAAGGTTGGAACTCCGGGAAAAAGAGAAGATGAAACAATTGAAATCAGGAATTTGATGAGCCTCCGGAATAGGAAATTAATCACTTGGATGAAACAAGAATAAGAATTACATTATGCTTATCCTTCACCAATTAAATTGATGACGAGCAAACGGATTGCATACAACTTATTCTCGAAGAAAGGATTAGGATAGATATGGCACCAACTTGAGAAGGTCTTCAACTAACCACCGGTGGAATTGAAACAACGAATGAATTGGTATGATAAAGAAGGAAGAGAAATCTTAAATGAACCACCGTAAGGATTGAAAAAGAACGAATAAAAGATAACGAATCACCGGGAAGAATTATGAAATGAACGAAGATACTTGAGAGAATTTAGATACAAGAGGACGAATAGTTCACGAACTGATTAGAGAATACTTGACTGATGCACCGGTAAGATTTGGAGAACAATGGCTAAAATCTAAAAATGAATAATTCTGAGATGATGGGCTTCAGAGAATCAACTAGCAAAGGTTCCTGAAATGGTTCGGATGGGGAAAAAGAATTCTCACAATCAAAAAAATTATGAGAGGGCGACAACAAGCTAGAATCACGAATCTTCAAGAGAGCGGATAAGGATTTAAGAGGAACTCTTCTTCGGTCATCGAAATCTGAGAATTACGACGAGAAAAACCACCAAATTGTTGAGATACTCTGGAATAAATAAGAATGGAAAAGTTGAACCAACAATGAAAAGAATTAGAAAGATCTTGGAGAAATACATATGACTGATGATGAATCATTCTTACGTCAAACTTCGAAAAGAATTTGATGGTAGCTCCGGGAAAATAGAAGAGTCAGGTAAGATCCTGGAAAACGACCTGTGGGTTATGGGCACACTCAAAAGAAACACCATTGAACGATTTAAAAGAGATATTGCGGCGGTTGAATTAAAAGGCTTGAATGAGATAACATCCTTGAAATATCTTGAACGGATTGAGAATGGAAACGAATCATCCGAGATATCATCAGCACTCCGGAACAATTGAATAGCGAGAAATGAATTATTATGAGGTGTACCGGCATAAGAAAAGCATTAGAAATACGGAAAAGAATATGATTACACCGAAAGCTTGAATTGAATCCACCGGAGAAGAAAAGAATGAAGAATGACGAACTTGAGGTTCTGTTAGAATCTTCATGAGAATCACCGGATTGACGGAAAAGGAATGGATAGACTTCACAAGAATAAAAGGATACTTGATTAAGACATCGGATTCCTTGAAAAAAAAAAAAAGGGGGGGGGGGGGGGGAAAAACAAAGGCAACTTGGGGATGGATGAAACAAACACCATTGAGAAGAACTGATACTTGATCTTGCGGATGTTGCAATGATCGGATCCACTTGAAGAGAAGCACACCAGTTAAAAAGGATTGACATGACAAACTCGATGATCGAGAAGGATTAGTGTTCACATCGGGGTATGAGAACACCGCTTAGGAAAAGGTATGGAATCAACATTTGACTTCGAAGCAACTCGAATACCACAACTCAAAACAAAAACAAAGGATTGGCTTGCAGAATAAGCCGGAACAAACATATGATAGAGATTTCGTCCGAAGTTTTTGTGGTGGGGCCTACACGGGCTCGATCGTACAGCACCATCATGTACAAGGCAGTGCACATGACATACGAAGCGTCCCCGAGTCAGCATAGCCAAGGACTCTTTAAGACACAACGAGACCACTGTAAAACCAACCGTGAATAGGCGGACCACTAGACGTCGAACCCCAATTTCATATCATACATCTGTCGGAAAGATATCCTACGAGCTACTTGAATTCCCACTTATAAACTCCCGAAACTTTCCAGTTATGCAATCGGGTGTCGGGGATACAGGGGAAGCATAATATCTCACCCAAACTAACAAATCCTACATCCAGCTGTATCCATCCTTCAACACATAACCAAGAAACCTTCGGAAATCATCTACCTCAACCTTCGAAAAGCATCCGTTATACGAGTTATGGCAATACTCCCGAACTCCCGCCCCAATACTGGGTGGCATCGAGGTTATCTCTATTGGAAATATGCCCTAGAGGCAATAATAAATTAGTTATTATTATATTTCCTTGTTCATGATAATCGTTTATTATCCATGCTATAATTGTATTGATAGGAAACTCAGATACATGTGTGGATACATAGACAACACCATGTCCCTAGTAAGCCTCTAGTTGACTAGCTCGTTGATCAATAGATGGTTACGGTTTCCTGACCATGGACATTGGATGTCATTGATAACGGGATCACATCATTAGGAGAATGATGTGATGGACAAGACCCAATCCTAAGCCTAGCACAAAGATCGTGTAGTTCGTATGCTAAAGCTTTTCTAATGTCAAGTATCATTTCCTTAGACCATGAGATTGTGCAACTCCCGGATACCGTAGGAGTGCTTTGGGTGTACCAAACGTCACAACGTAACTGGGTGACTATAAAGGTGCACAACAGGTATCTCCGAAAGTGTCTGTTGGGTTAGCACGAATCGAGACTGGGATTTGTCACTCCGTGTAAACGGAGAGGTATCTCTGGGCCCACTCGGTAGGACATCATCATAATGTGCACAATGTGATCAAGGAGTTGATCACGGGATGACGTGTTACGGAACGAGTAAAAGAGACTTGCCAGTAACGAGATTGAACAAGGTATCGGGATACCGACGATCGAATCTCGGGCAAGTATCGTACCGCTAGACAAAGGGAATTGTATACGGGATTGATTAAGTCCTTGACATCGTGGTTCATCCGATGAGATCATCGTGGAACATGTGGGAGCCAACATGGGTATCCAGATCCTGCTTTTGGTTATTGACCGGAGAACGTCTCGGTCATGTCTGCATGCTTCCCGAACCCGTAGGGTCTACACACTTAAGGTTCGGTGACGCTAGGGTTATAGAGATATTAGTATGCAGTAACCCGAATGTTGTTCGGAGTCCCGGATGAGATCCCGGACGTCACGAGGAGTTCCGGAATGGTCTGGAGGTAAAGAATTATATATAGGAAGTGCTATTTCGGCCATCGGGACAAGTTTCGGGGTCACCGGTATTGTACCGGGACCATCGGAAGGGTCCCGGGGGTCCACCGGGTGGGGCCACCTGCCCCGGGGGGCCACATGGGCTGTAGGGGGTGTGCCTTGGCCTATATGGGCCAAGGGCACCAACCCCAAGAGGCCCATGCGCCAAGAGAAGAGTTAAAGGGGCGAGTCCTAAAGGGGGAAGGCACCTCCGAGGTGCCTTGGGGAGGATGGACTCCTCCCCCCCTTGGCCGCACCCTTCCTTGGAGGAAGGGGCAAGGCTGCGCCCTCCCCCTCTCCCTTGGCCCTATATATAGTGGGGGGAAGGGAGGGCAACCATACCTAAGCCCTGGCGCCTCCCTCTCCCTCCCATGACACATCTCCCTCCTCCCGCAGCGCTTGGCGAAGCCCTGTTGGAATCCCGCTACTTCCACCACCACGCCGTCGTGTTGTTGGATCTCCATCAACCTCTCCTCCCCCCTTGCTGGATCAAGAAGGAGGAGACGTCGCTGCTCCGTACGTGTGTTGAACGCGGAGGTGCCGTCCGTTCGGCGCTAGGATCATCGGTGATTTGGATCACGACGAGTACGACTCCATCAACCCCGTTCTCTTGAACGCTTCCGCGCGCGATCTACAAGGGTATGTAGATCTGCTCCTCCCTCGTTGCTAGATGACTCCATAGATTGATCTTGGTGATACGTAGAAAATTTTGAATTATTGCTACGTTCCCCAACAATCTCACCAACAACTGCATAAAAGAGATTTTTGATGTCGGCGAAACTAAACTCAGGTATTCCAGAACTGCAACGATAAAATTGTGACAACAACACCTCAGAGCTCAACTCCCCGGGACACTGCCACAACCCCTAAATGTCAGGAGGCACCAGGAACAATGTTCTCGTCACAAATCCATCGGAACAATTCCAAGATACCCGCGTGATCCTAAGTTTTATTAATGAAATTTGAGAAGAGAAGAGTCAAAACTCTACGTCAGGATGCCTCACCAGAGGGACGAAGGGACTGAGGAGTAAAAAGAATTCCTAACTCTCCTATATATATAATCCTAAATGAATAAAAACATTTCTAGACTCAATGACGCCAGCGATTCGAGCAAGCAGGGGGCTCCTAAGTCGGGGAAGGCTCTGATACCAACTTGTAACGCCCTTGATGCGGCTATATCTCCCACGTGTCGAAGCACGACTTAGAGGCATAACCGCATTGAAAGCAATGTCGCAAGTGAGGTAATCTTCACACAACCCATGTAATACATAAGGGAAAGAGATACATAGTTGGCTTACAATCGCCACTTCACACAATTACATGAATAAAGCATTACATCAACCAGTTACAATCAAGGCCCGACTACGGAGCCAAAATAAAAGAAGACTACCCCAAATGCTACACAAATCCCCGATCGTCCCGACTAGGCTCCACTACTGATCAACTAGAACAAAACAACACAAAGGACAAGATCTTCATCGAGCTCCTCCTTGAGCTTGGTTGCGTCACCTGCTCGGTAACATCGGCACCTGCAAACTGGTTTTGAAAGTATCTGTGAGTCACGGGGAGTCAGCAATCTCACACCCTCGCGATCAAGACTATTCAAGCTTATAGGAAGGGTAAAAGGTATGAGGTGGAGCTGCAGGAAGCGACTAGCATATATGGTGGCTAACATACGCAAAAGAGAGCGAGAAGAGAAGGCAAAGCACGATCAAGAAACTATGATCAAGAAGTGATCCTAGAACAACCTACGTCAAGCATAACTCCAACACCGTGTTCACTTCCCGGACTCCGCCGGAAAGAGACCATCACGGTTACACATGCGGTTGATGTATTTTAATTAAGGTCAACTTCATGTTTTCTACAACCGGACGTTAACAAATTCCCATGTACCCATAACCCCGGGCACGGCTTTCGAAAGTTCAAATCCCTGCAGGGGTGTCCCAACTTAGCCCATCACAAGCTCTCACGGTCAACGAAGGATATCCCTTCTAGCGGGAAGACCCGATCAGACTCGGAATCCCGGTTACAAGACATCCTTGACAATGGTAAAACAAGTCCAGCAAAGCCGCCCAATGCGCCGACATCCTAATGGGAGCTGCACATATCTCATTCTCAGGGCAACACCGGATAGGTCAAGCTACGAGTAAAACCAGCCCTCAAGTTTCCCCGAGGTGGCCCCGCAGGCTGCCCATTTCGGACCAACACTTAGACAAGCATTGGCCCGGGGGGGTTAAAATAAAGATGACCCTTGGACTGGCCTAACCCAAGGGAAAAAGAGGCTAGGTGGCGAATGGTAAAACCAAGGTTGGGCCTTGCTGGAGGAGTTTTATTCAAAGCGAACTGTCAAGGGGTTCCCATTATAACCCAACCACATAAGGAACGCAAAATCCAGGAACATAACACCGATATGACGGAAACTAGGGCGGCAAGAGTGGAACAAAACACCAGGCATAAGGCCGAGCCTTCCACCCTTTACCAAGTATATAGATGCATTAATTAAATAAGAGATATTGTGATATCCCAACAAGTAAACATGTTCCAATAAGGAACAACATCTCCATGTTCCAACCAGGAACAAACTTCAATCTTCACCTGCAACTAACAACGCTATAAGAGGGGCTGAGCGAAGCAGTAACATAGCCAAACAACGGTTTGCTAGGACAAGGTGGGTTAGAGGCTTGGTTCAACAATATGGGAGGCATGATAAGCAAGTGGTAGGTATCGCGGCATAGGCATAGCAAAAGAGCGAGCAACTAAGCAAGCAAAGATAGAAGTGATTTCGAGGGTATGGTCATCTTGCCTGAAATCCCGCAAGGAAGAAGAACGAGTCCATGAAGAAGACAAATGGACGTAGACGAATGGGTCCTCACAAACGCGACGTTATCGGAACCAACCCGAAGAAGCAACACTGGAAAGAAGCACACAACATAGTAAACAACCAACACACGAACATGGTATGATATGCGGGATGCGGGATGCGATGCATATGCATGATTTTCAAAGGAATGATTGAACCTGGCCTCAACTTGGAAATCCAAGAGTGCTACTGGAAAGGTGAGGTGATTTCGGTTGAAATTGATATAAAGATCACCGGAATCGGATGCACGGTTTGGAAATGGCAAGCAAAACAAATATGGCACCGGTCTGCGATAAACAGCAAGTAGCCTCCTAAATGCATCAAGATAAATATGCTACAACACTCAAACATGGCAACAAAATACATGGCAGGGATCCACTCAAGAAGCTTAACAAGAGATGAACACTGAGCTACGGCTAATTCATCCATTAACAGGTTCAAACAAGCATGGTAAAAGGGCAAACGATAACAGGTTCAAACAAGCATGGTAAAAGGGCAAACGATTACATGGCAGGGATCCACTCTGGAATTTAACATCAAGAAGCAAACTTTAGAGCATGAAAACTACATGCTACAGGAAATTAACATGGCAAAGCAAGGCATGGCATGAAGCTACTCAAAGCACTTAACAAAAATCCCTTAGTGACCTTAAGCCAAAAGGGATCAGAAAATACAATTGCAAGCATGTGAACATGGCAAAAACATAAACAGATTCAGACTTAGTGAAAAACTGGAGCATGCAAATCAGTTAACGAGTAGGCATGTTTACGAGCTCGATGCACTCACTACAGAGCATGGCATGACAAACTAAGCATACAACCAACAAGAATACATGGCATAGAAGCTAGACATGGCAAGAACAATAACATAGCATGCGCGGATCAATAGCAACATCCTCGGCAAAATCGCTAATCATGTCAACAATCTGCCAGGATTCACTTAATAGCAAAAGTAGAGCTCGATTGACCCAAGCTAGGTTGATCCATAAATGCAAACAAAGACATGGATGGATAGAGCACCACAATATTAACAAAACATCCTTACTGATCATCCTCAAAAGAGGCATGGATCACTAGGAAATAACATGAACATATGGCATAACGACAAAATCAGGACAAGGACTTGGTGAAAAACTAAGTCCCTGAAATCAGCATTATCGATTACGCTACTTTGCAAGCTTGTGCTAGTCCCCACAAATATCATAAAAATACAGGGCAAGCACCCCTGTAAAGATGGCATGGCATATAACAAAACACATGTAGAGCTCAGGGTCATAGCATGCACACATTAATCATGGCAAAAATGACAAATAGCTATTTGCTGAAACAGATCTGCCAAATTCATCACATAGCCCTCTTCCAATATCATTTCGGGCATCAAGATGAGCTCAAAAGAAAATGATGCAATGAGATGAAATGATATACTCGTCGAGACGAACATTTTGATATGTCATGCACGCAAAACGGAGCTATGATGGCAGAGTTACGATGCCATGAACAGTGGCTCGAAATACTGCAGAAAGAAAAGACTTAGTGAAAAAAATGCAAGGGAAAACGGGACTGGGCTTCACCTCGTGGGCTTCGGCCCAGGGAGTAGAGAGGCTGGCTGGGCCTTGCAGAGGCGCGGCCCAGGGGCGAACTGCCAAGGCCCGAGGAGGCGCTCGTCCTCCTCCTTCCGCTCGAGCAGGAGGGAGACGACGATGGCAGGGGCGACGGCGCGTTGGGTCTCCGGCGAGGGCAAGTGAGGGTCAGGGTCGCGGGGAGGCAGCAGAAATGGACGGATCCGGGTGTGGGGACCCCGGATCTGGACTCGGCTCGGGCGGAGGAGCTTCGACGACGGCGGAACTCCGGTGAGCTCGAGGCCATGGTGGGGCGGCAAGGTCTGGTGAGGCGGCCGACTTCCGGTCGCCGGAGAGGCACAATCCAGTGGAGGCGGCGCGCGGAGGCGCTCGAGACGCGAAGGCGCGAGGAGGCAGAGGCCGGTGAGGTGGAGCGCTCAGGCGTGGCGCGCGAAGGGCGGCGGGGTCGAGGCGGCGACGTCCGGCGATGCTCCGGCGCGGGCGTAGCGAGCTGACGGGCGGCGCGGCAGCTCGGGCACCCGGGCGGAGCGGATGGCGACGAACGGGCCCGGCACGGCTCGGGCGGGCCGGAGATGGGCCTGGCGGGCCCGCGCGGTGATGTGGTCACAGCGGGGACAGGTGGAAAGCTGTGGTTGGAGGAGAGCGGCGGCGCGTTGACATGGCGATGTCTGATTCGCCGGAGTGAGGTGGCTGACTGGGGTGGACATGTCCGGTCGGTGGTGGGGAGTTTTGTCCGGCGGCGCGAGGAGCAGGGCTAGGGTTTCATCTTCACGAAAAATCCGGGAGTCACACACACACACACGCACATATATATATATAGGTAGAGGGAGCTAGGAGAGTCCAAATGAGGTGCGGTTTTCGGCCACGCGATCGTGATCGAACGACTGAGATGATGGAGGAGGTTTAGGTGTGTTTTGGGCCACTTTGGAGGGGTGTTGGGCTGCAACACACACAAGGCCTTTTCGGTCCCTCGGTTAACCGTTGGAGTATCAAACGAAGTCCAAATGGTACGAAACTTGACAGGCGGTCTACGGTAGTAAACCAAGGCCGCATTACAAGTCTCGGTCCAATCCGAAAACTTTTAACACCCGCACACGAAAAGAGGTAGAAAGGGACACCGGGTGACATAGGAGCGCCGGATTGCAAAACGGACAACGGGGAAAAAGCTCGGATGCATGAGACGAACATGTATGCAAATGCGATGCACATGATGACATGATATGAGATGCATGACACGCAAGCAATGACAAGGCAACAACAGCGAATAACTGGAGGACACCTGGCACATTGGTCTTGGGGCGTTACATTGTGCGTGTGTTGAACGCGAAGGCGCCGTCCGTTCGGCGCTTGATCGGATCTTCCGCGATTTGAAACGCCGCGAGTACGACTCCATCAACCGTGTTCTTGTAACGCTTCCGCTTAGATCTTCAAGGGTATGATGCACTCCCTCTCTCTCGTTGCTAGCATCTCCTAGATTGATCTTGGTGACACGTAGGAAAATTTTGAATTATTACTACGTTCCCCAACAGTGGCATCATGAGCTAGGTCTATGCGTAGATTCTATGCACGAGTAGAACACAAAGTAGTCGTGGGTGATGATTTGTTCAATTTGCTTACCTTTACTAGTCTTATCATGATTTGGCGGCATTGTGGGATGAAGCGGCCCGGACCGACCTTACACGTACGCTTACATGAGACTGGTTCCATCGACTGACATGCACTTATGCATAAGGTGGCTAGCGGGTGTCTTTCTCTCCCACTTTAGTCGGATCGGATTCGATGAAGATGGTCCTTATGAAGGGTAAATAGCAATTGGCATATCACCGTTGTGGCTTTTGCGTAGGTAAGAAACGTTCTTGCTAGAAACCCTTAGTAGCCACATAAAACAGGCAACAACAATTAGAGGATGTATAACTTTTTTTGCAGGGTATGCTATGTGATGTGATATGGCCAAAAGCATGTGATGAATGATATATGTGATGTATAAGATTGATCATGTTCTTGTAATAGGAATCATGACTTGCATGTCGATGAGTATGATAGCCGACAGGAGCCATAGGAGTTGTCTTAATTTATTGTATGACATGCATGTCAATGAAAATGCCATGTAATTACTTTACTTTATTGCTATCCGTTAGCCATGGTGGTAGAAGTAATAGTTGGCGAGACAACTTCATGAAGACACGATGATGGAGATCATGGTGTCATGCTGGTGACGAAGGTGATCATGCCGCGCCTCAAAGATGGAGATCAAAGGCGCAAGATGATATTGGCCATATCATGTCACTTTATGATTTGCATGTGATGTTTGTCATGTTTACATCTTATTTGCTTAGAACGACGGTAGCATAAATAAGATGACCCCCCACTAAAATTTCAAGAAAAGTGATCCCCCTAACTATGCACTATTGCGAAGGTTCGTTGTTTCGAAGAACCACGTGATGATCGGGTGTGATAGATTCTAACGTTCGCATACAACGGGTGTAAGCCAGATTTACACATGCGAAACACTTAGGTTGACTTGACGAGCCTAGCCTATACAGACATGGCCTCGGAACACGAGAGACCGAAAGGTCAAACATGAGTCATATAGTACATACGATCAACATGGAGATGTTCACCGTTGATGACTAGTCTGTCTCACGTGATGATCGGACACGGCCTAGTCGATTCGGATCATGTATCACTTAGATGACTAGAGGGATGTCTATGTGAGTGCAATTTCATTAAATAATTTGATTAGATGAACTTAATTATCATGAACTTAGTCTAAAATATCTTTACAATATGTCTTGTAGATCAAATGTCCCACGCTAATGTTGCCCTCAACTTCAACGCGTTACTAGAGAAAACCAAGTTGAAAGACGATGGTAGTGAAGGAAATATGCCCTAGAGGCAATAATAAAGTTGTTATTTATATTTCCTTATATCATGATAAATGATTATTATTCCTGCTAGAATTGTATTAATCGGAAACTTAGTACATGTGTGAATACATAGACAAACAGAGTGTCCCTAGTATGCCTCCACTTGACTAGCTCGTTAATCAAAGATGGATAAGTTTCCTAGCCCTGGACATGTGTTGTCATTTGATGAACGGGATCACATCATTATAGAATGATGTGATGGACTAGACCCATCCGTTAGCTTAGCACTATGATCGTTTAGTTTATTGCTATTGCTTTCTTCATGACTTATACATGTTCCTATAACTATGAGATTATGCAACCCCCGAATACCGGAGGAACACCTTGTGTGCTATCAAATGTCACAAGGTAACTGGGTGATTATAAAGATGCTCTATAGGTGTCTCCGATGGTGTTTGTTGAGTTGGCATAGATCGAGATTAGGATTTGTCACTCCGTGTATCGGAGAGGTATCTCTGGGCCCTCTCAGTAATGCACATCACTATGAGCCTTGCCAGCAATGTGACTAATGAGTTAGTCAAAGGATGATGCATTATGGAACGAGTAACAATACTTGCCGGTAACGAGATTGAAGTAGGTATGATGATACCGACGATCGAATCTCGGGCAAGTAACATACCGATGACAAAGGGAACAACGTATGTTGTTATGCGGTTTTGACCGAATATGTAGGAACCAATATGAGCATCTAGGTTCCGATATTGGTTATTGACCGGAGATGTGTCTCAGTCATGTCTACATAGTTCTCGAACCCGTAGGGTCCGCACGCTTAACGTTCGATGATGATATGTATTATGAGTTATGTGATTTGATGTACCGAAGGTTGTTCAGAGTCCCAGATGTGATCATGGACATTACGAAGAGTCTCGAAATGGTCGAGACATAAAGATTCATACATTGGAAGGCTACATTCGGACACCAGAATGGTTCGGGTCGTTTCGGATAAGTTTCGGAGTACCGGGGGTTACCAGGACCCCCCCGGGAAGTTATTGGGCCTTATGGGCCTAGTGGTGGAAGAGAGGAGGCAGGCCAAGAGGTGGTGCACGCCCCCCTAGCCCAAACCGAATTGGACTAGGGCTAGGGGGGTCGGCCCCCCTTTCCTTCTCTTCTTCCTCTCCTTCCTTCTTCTCCTACTTGGACTAGGAAAGGGGGAAACCTACTCCTACTAGGAGTAGGAATCCCCCCATTGGGCGCGCCCCTTGAGGCCGGCCCTCCTCCTCCCCTCCTTTATATACGAGGGAGGGGACACCCCATAGACACACAAGTTGATCTTTAGCCATGTGCGGTGCTCTCCTCCATAGTTTTCCACCTCGATCATATTGTCGTAGTGCATAGGTGAAGCCCTGCGTCGGTAACTTCATCATCACCGTCAACACGTCGTCGTGCTGACGGAACTCACCCTTGGCCTCAGCTGGAACAAGAGTACGAGGGACATCACCGAGCTGAACGTGTGCAGATCGTGGAGGTGCCGTGCGTCCGGCACTTGATCGGTCGGATTGTGAAGACGTTCGACTACATCAACCGCGTTACTAAACGCTTCCTCTTTCGGTCTATGAGGGTAGGTAGACACACTCTCCCCCTCTCGTTTCTATGCATCTCCTAGATAGATCTTGCGTGATCGTAGGAATTTTTTTGAAATACTGCGTTCCCCAACAGGTAGCAACTATACGGATTGGGTCCGTAACTTGAGGATCATCCTCATAGCTGCCAAGAAAGCATATGTACTTGAAGCACCGCTAGGTGACGCACCCATTTTCCCACCAACTCAAGACGTTATGAACGCCTGGCAGTCGTGTAGTGATGATTACTCCCTGGTTCAGTGCGGCATGCTTTACAGCTTAGAACCGGGGCTCCAAAAGCGTTTTGAGCAGCATGGAGCATATGAGATGTTCCAAGTGCTAAAAATGGTTTTCCAAGCTCATGCCTGGGTCGAGAGATATGAAGTCTCCGACAAGTTCTATAGTTGTAAGATGGAGGGAAATAGTTCTGTTAGCGAGCATATACTCAAAATGTCTGGGTTGCACAACCGTTTGTCTCAGCTGGGAGTTAATCTTCCAGATGACTCGGTCATTGACAGGATCCTCCAGTCTCTTCCACCTATCTACAAGAGCTTTGTGATGAACTACAATATTAAAGGGATGGAGAAGTCCATTCCTGAGTTATATTCAATGCTAAAGTCAGTGGAGGTGGAAATCAAAAAGGAACATCAAGTGTTGATGGTGAATAAGACCACTAGTTTCAAGAAAGGCAAGGGTAAAAAGAGATTCAAGAAGGACGGCAAGGTAGTTGTCGTGCCCGGTAAATCAGTTGTCGGGAAGAAGCCAAAGAATGGACCCAAGCCCGAGACTCGGTGCTTTTATTGCAAGGGAAATGGTCACTGGAAATGGAACTGCCCCAAGTACTTAGCGGATAAGAAGGCCGGCAATGCCAAAGGTATATGTGATATACATGTTATTGATGTGTACCTTACCAGTGCTCGTAGTAGCTCCTAGGTATTTGATACTGGTGCGGTTGCTCATATTTGTAACTCAAAACAAGAGTTGCAGAATAAGCGGAGATTGGCGAAGGACGAGGTGATGATGCGTGTCGGGAATGGTTCCAAGGTCGATGTGATCGTCGTTGGCATGCTACCTCTACATCTACCTTTGGGATTAGTTTTAAACCTCAATAATTGTTATTTAGTGCCAGCTTTAAGCATGAACATTGTATCTGGATCTCGTTTAATGCGAGATGGCTACTCATTTAAATCTGAGAATAATGGTTGTTCTATTTATATGAGAGATATGTTTTATGGTCATGCCCTGCTGGTCAATGGTTTATTTTTATTGAATCTCGAACGTGATGTTACACATATTCATAGTGTGAATGCCAAAAGATGTAAGGTTGATAATAATAGTCCCACATACATGTGGCACTGCCGCCTTGGTCACATTGGTGTCAAACGCATGAAGAAACTCCATGCAGATGGTCTTTTGGTGTCTCTTGAATATGAATCATTTGACACATGCGAACCATGCCTCATGGACAAAATGACCAAGAATCCATTCTCCGGAACAATAGAGCGAGCAACCAACTTGTTGGAAATCATACATACTGATGTGTGCGGTCCAATGAGCGTTGAGGCTCGTGGTGGCTATCGTTATGTTATCACCCTCACTGATGACTTAAGTAGATATGGGTATGTCTACTTAATGAAACACAAGTCTGAGACCTTTGAAAATTTCAAGGAATTTCAGAGTGAGGTAGAGAATCAACGTGACAGGAAAATAAAGTTCTTATGATCAGATCATGGAGGGGAATACTTGAGTCACGAGTTTGGTACGCACTTAAGGAAATGTGGAATTGTTTCACAATTCACGCCGCCTGGAACACCTCAGCGTAATGGTGTGTCCGAATGTCATAATCACACTCTATTGGATATGGTGCGATCTATGATGTCTCTTACCGATCTACCGCTATCATTTTGGGGTTATTCTTTAGAGACTGCCGCATTCACTTTAAATAGGGCTCCATCAAAATCCGTTGAGACGACACCGTATGAATTATGGTTTGGGACGAAACCCAAGCTGTCAGTTCTGAAAGTTTCTGGATGTGATGCTTATGTCAAGAAACTTCAACCTGAAAAGCTCGAACCCAAGTCAGAAAAATGCGTCTTCATAGGATACCGTAAGGAAACTATTGGGTATACCTTCTACCTCAGATCCGACGGCAAGATCTTTGTTGCCAAGAATGGATCCTTTCTGGAGAAAGAGTTTCTCTCGAAAGAAGTGGGAGGAAAGTAGAACTTGATGAGGTACTGCCTCTCGAACCGGAGAGTAGCGCAGCTCAGGAACATGTTTCGGTGATGCCTGCACCGGCTAGAGAGGAAGTTAATGATGATGGTGATCATGAAACTTCGGATCAAGTTGCTACTGAACTTCGTAGGTCCACAAGGACACGTTCCGCACTAAAGTGGTATGACAACCCTGTCCTGGAAATCATGTTGTTAGACAACGGTGAACCTTCAAACTATGAAGAAGCGATGGCGGGCTCGGATTCCAACAAATGGCTTGAGGCCATGAAATCCGAGATAGGATCCATGTATGAAAACGAAGTATGGACTTTGACAGACTTGCCCGATGATCGGCAAGCCATAGAGAATAAATGGATCTTTAAGAAGAAGACTGACGCGGATGGTAATGTGACCATCTATAAGGCTCGGCTTGTCGCTAAGGGTTATTGACAAGTTCAAGGGGTTGACTACGATGAGACCTTCTCACCTGTAGCAAAGCTAAAGTCCGTCTGAATCATGTTAGCAATTGTTGCATTCTACGATTATGAGATATGGCAAATGGACGTCAAAACGGCATTCCTTAATGGTTTCCTTAAGGAAGAATTGTATATGATGCAGCCGGAAGGTTTTGTCGATCCTAAGAATGCTGACAAGGTGTGCAAGCTCCAGCGCTCCATCTATGGGCTGGTGCAAGCATCTCGGAGTTGGAACATTCACTTTGATGAAATGATCAAAGCGTTTGGGTTTATGCAGACTTATGGAGAAGCATGTGTTTACAAGAAAGTGAGTGGGAGCTCTGTAGCATTTCTCATATTATATGTGGATGACATACTATTGATGGGAAATGATATAGAACTTTTGGAAAGCATAAAGGCCTACTTGAATAAGTGTTTTTTAATGAAGGACCTTGGAGAAGATGCTTACATATTAGGCATCAACATCTATAGAGATAGATCGAGACGCCTCATTGGTCTTTCGCAAAGCACATACCTTGACAAGATATTGAAGAAGTTCAATATGGATCAGTCCAAGAAGGGGTTCTTGCCTGTATTGCAAGGTGTGAGATTGAGCACGGCTCAATGCCCGACCTCGGCAGAAGATAGAGAAAAGATGAGTGTCATCCCCTATGCCTCAACCATAGGCTCTATTATGTATGTCATGTTGTGTACCAGACCTGATGTGAACCTTGCCGTAAGTTTGGTAGGGAGGTACCAAAGTGATCCTGGTATGGAACACTCGACAACGGTCAAGAATATTCTCATTGGAAGCCGTACACTCATTGGAATAGTGTCCGGGTCTTCCACAACTGTAGCAGTTTCGCTCTCGACTAGAAGATCTTTTGTCATTGTAGGACCTTGACTTGAAGCTTCTATCTTTGCTTCTACTCTTGTAGAACTTGTTGAAGTTCTTCACCATTAAGCTCAATTCTTCATTGAAGTTTTGTTTCTCACTTGATGATGTAGGGGCTTCACATGAGGCTTTGTAGGCACCACTTGATTTGTTGTGAAGTTTCTCTTTATCCTTAAGTGACATCTCATGAGCAACAATTCTTCCAATCACCTCCGTTGGCTTGAGATTTTTGTAATTGGGCATCATTTGGATCAATGTGCACACGGTATCATATTTTCCATCCAAGGCTCTTAGAATCTTCTTGATGATGAATCTATCGGTCATCTCTTCACTTCCTAAGCCGGCAATCTCATTTGTGATGAGAGCAAGCTTAGAGTACATTTCAGCTACACCTTCACCATCCTTCATTTTGAACTTGTCAAGTTGACTTTGAAGCACATCCAACTTGGATTCCTTGACGGAGTCGGTACCTTCGTGCATATCAATCAAAGTGTCCCAAATTTCCTTTGCATTCTCAAGACGGCTGATTTTGTTGAATTCTTCGGGGCACAATCCGTTGAAGAGAATATCACAAGCTTCAGCATTGTATTGCAACATCTTCAACTCATCCGCGGTAGCTTCACGGTTTGGTTCTTTCCCATCAAAGAAGTCACCTTGCAAACCAACACATACAATACCCCAAACGGCGGGGTTATGTCCAAGAATATGCATTTTCATTTTATGCTTCCAACTAGCAAAATTAGTACCATCAAAGTAAGGACCTCTACGGTGATAATTTCCCTCGCTAGACACCATACTCTCCTAGGTTGTGAAACCAAGGCTATGACCACCAAAAGCTATGGAGATCAAAGCGAATGGAGACCAAAGCTCTGATACCACTTGTAGGATCGAAAGTATGTCTAGAGGGGGGGTGATTAGACTACTTGACCAAATAAAAACTTAACCTTTTCCCAATTTTAGTTCTTGGCAGATTTTAGCTATTGTAGGACAAGTCAAGCAATCATCACACAATTCAAGCAAGCATGCGAAGAGTATATTGGCAGCGGAAAGTAAAGCATGCAACTTGCATGAATGTAAAGGGAAGGGTTTGGAGAATTCAAACGCAATTGGAGACACGGATGTTTTTCCCGTGGTTCGGATAGGTGGTGCTATCCTACATCCACGTTGATGGAGACTTCAACCCACGAAGGGTAACGGTTGCGCGAGTCCACGGAGGGCTCCACCCACAAAGGGTAACGGTTGCGCGAGTCCACGAGGGCTCCACCCACGAAGGGTCCACGAAGAAGCAACCACCCACAAAGGGTCCACGAAGAAGCAACCTTGTCTATCCCACCATGGCCATCGCCCACGAAGGACTTGCCTCACTAGCGGTAGATCTTCACGAAGTAGGCGATCTCCTTGCCCTTACAAACTCCTTGGTTCAACTCCACAATCTTGTCGGAGGCTCCAAGTGACACCTAGCCAATCTAGGAGACACCACTCTCCAAGAAGTAACAAATGGTGTGTAGGTAATGAACTCCTTGCTCTTGTGCTTCAAATGATAGTCTCCCCAACACTCAACTCTCTCTCATAGGATTTGGATTTGTGGAAAGAAGATTTGAGTGGAAAGCAACTTGGGGAAGGCTAGAGATCAAGATTCATATGGTAGGAATGTAATATCTTGGTCTCAACACATGAGTAGGTGGTTCTCTCTCAGAACATATGAGTTGGAATTGTGTAGATGTGTTCTGATGGCTCTCTCCACGAATGAAGAGGAGGTGGAGGGGTATATATAGCCTCCACACAAAATCAACCGTTACACACATTTTCCAATCTCGGTGGGACCGAATCAACAAACTCGGTCGGACCGAAAAGGTAAACCTAGTGACCGTTAGATATTTTCGGTGGGACTGACATGCAACTCGGTAGGACCGATATGGTTAGGGTTTGGCATAACGTAATCTCGGTGAGACCGATTACACAAACTCGGTGAGACCGATTTGGTAATTAGCTAACCAGAGAGTTGGTCAGGCAAACTCGGTGGGACCGATTTGCTCTTTCGGTGAGACCGAAAAGTTACAAAAAGGAAACACTGAATACATTGCAATCTCGGTGGGACCGATCTCTTTCGGTGAGACCGAAAAGTTACGAAAAGGGAAACAGAGAGTTTGCAATCCCATCTCGGTGAGACCGAGATCCCTATCGGTTAGAACCGAATTGCTAGGGTTTGGCAGTGGCTTATGACAAGTGAAACTCGGTGGCGCCGGATAGAAAGAATCGGCAGGACCGAGTTTGGCTTAGCGTTTAGGTCATAAGTGGATATGGGAAAGTAGTTGAGGGTTTTGGAGCATATCACTAAGCACATGAAGCAAGAGGCTCATTAAGCAACACCTCATCCCTCCTTGATAGTATTGGCTTTTCCTAAAGACTCAATGTGATCTTGGATCACTAAAATATAAAATGAAGAGTCTTGAGCTTTTGAGCTTGAGCCAATCCTTTGTCCTTAGCATTTTGAGGGTTCCACTTTCACATCCATGCCATGCCAATCATTGAGCTTTCCTGAAATAGTCATCTTGGAATAGCATTAGCTCAATGAGCTATATGTTGTTATGAATTACCAAAACCACCTAGGGATAGTTGCACTTTCGATCTCCCCCTTTTTGGTAATTGATGACAACATATAGATCAAAGCTTCGACAAATGATAATAAGCATGAAATATATCGTCGCTTTGAGAAGTATGTGACAAGTAAGAGCTCCCCCTAAATTTGTGCATATTTAAAATTTGCTTTGGACTGCAAATGCACAAGGAGTTAGAGTCATGGGTTACTCTTCCATGTCACATACATCTTGGTGGAGCGCTTAAAATGATAAGAATGAAATACATGCACTCATCACCACTCATCACCAAGAAAAGTGAATGATCACATAAGATTGATAAGATAATAGCATTCACCAAGCATTAAGTGTAGCTTATGATCAAACACATGATCATCAATGTCTCACGAGCAATGACATAGTATCTCACACAAAAGCAAACAAAGTTCGAAAAACCACCAAATAAAACAAGAGAGAATAAAAGCAACACTCTCTCTCGAAGCCTATGATCTATACATTTTCTCCCCCTTTGGCAACAAGTTACCAAAAAGTTCCTAGAAAATGCATAGTGCTAGATCGACGCTCAGGCTTGATCTTCTGGTGGTGGTGGAGTCCGGAGCACTCCAAGGACAAAGCCTTTTGTAGACGTGGTTGGAGTTGAGGCTGAAGTAGATGCTGGAGCTGGTGGAACTGAAGCTGTAGCTAGTGCAGAAGTGGTGGCTCTGGTGTCAGCAACTGGCACTGCATGTGATCTTTGAGCTCTTGGCACTCTGGCAAATGCATCAGTTGTAGTCTTACCTCTCCTCTCCTGCATGTCATCCTGAAGTTGTTCCACTGCAGTCTGAATCTCTGTCACTTTGACATCCAAGTCATAGAACTTTTGTTCCATGATCCTCTCTAAGCTTGCCTGGTTCTGAGTTAGGGTGGCTAGTCCTTGCTCAATCCATAGGGTGGATGCAATCAAGTAACCAAGCTGCTCTTGTTTGGTTTTCAGGAAATATTCAGATGCCTCCTCTTGAGTAGGCATCTTGGCAGCTTTCTCCTTCCTCGCCTTCTCCTTCTTGGCTTGTGCTTGGGCAGATGATGGTTCATTCTCAGTCATAACAACTTGATTATCTTCAAAATCTGGATGGATGAGCAGGTGTCCCTTGTCCAATAAGTATATGCCCGTGCCCATCTTGGAGTTGATGAGCTCCTGAATCTGTGGGGCATAACCACAGCTCCTCTTCTGATCTACTGCAGTCCTCTTGATAGTCTCTACTATGAGGCTCATGACCTTGAATTTCTGAGGTACATCAAATACATGAAGCAAATTTATTGCATGGCCTCTGATCATCTTGTGATCACCTGACTTGGGCAAGAGAGTGTGCCTCAAAATCCAATTAATAGTTGGCAGCCCTGACAGAAGATAATGCACTGAGCCAAATTTGAAAGTTTCAAGAGCTTCATTTGGAATTTCCTTGTACATATTGGACATAGAGTTGTGGTCCATCTTCTTCTTGGCATAGATATCCAAGTCATCCTCATGCTCCTCTGGGGCATTGATCAGCTGAGCCCATTCAGCAACTCTAGACTGGTACCTCGTACCCTCAGACATCCAAACAATTCTCCCATCTGAATAAAAATGTGCGGTGGAGTAGAACTGCCTGATAAGCTCCTCGTTCCACTTTGTGAGCTTCTGCCCAACAAAGTCCTCTACTCCACATGCCTTGAAGCTGTCTTGCACTCCAGGATAGTGCTCTTCATTGTCCTTGATGTACTCCCAATCAACCCATCTCATGTCACAAACTATGGGCTTCTTATCAAGCAGCACTGTCTCATAGAAATCTTGTTGTTCCTTGGTGTGAAACCTGTAATCCATAGCAGTTCTTCTCCTTGAAGCATACGGGTCTGCTTCTCTCCACTTCCTGAGCCCTGAATCTCTTCTGAGCTTCATGTCCTCAGCCACAGGATGAGCATCATTGTGGTCTGGGATCTTGGGCTTGAGCTTTCTCAGAACATGCTCTTCATCATCTTCTTCAACAACAGTCTCAGGCACTGGGGCCTTGTTCTTCTCAGTTGCAGGTATGCTCCTCGTATTTCTCTTTGGTTTTGGCTTTGGAGCTAGCTTGGCCTTGGAAGCAGCTGCCCCTGATCTTATGGCATCACCCATCAGCTTGGGTGCCTTAGGTGCTGGTGCAGCTACCTCTTCTTCTTCCTCTTCTTCCATGATGGAAGCCTTTCCAAGCATTCTGGCTACGGGCTTCTTGACCCTTTCCTCTCTTTTCTTGCCTTCAGCAGCAACTGGCTCTATGGGAGTGGGCTTCTCAGTTGAAGCTCTGGCCTTTGACATAGGCTGCCTGCCTGCTGGCCTTTTGATCTTTAACCCTGGCTTTGTGCCCTGTGTTGAGCCATGTTCCTTCTCGAGCACTACTCTCTTTGAAGTTGCTTCCTCTTCTGCCACATAGTCCTCATCCTATGATTCTGAGGTTCTCTTCTTCCTTTGTCTTGTGGCAGCTTTTGGCAGATTGCTAGGGGTGCTCCTGCTGCCTTCATCTGAAGAACTTGAGGGACTAGTGCCCTCACTCATCTACACTGGCTGTTCTAACATGTTCTGGCTATCACTTTGGTCTGACATGATGAACAAGCTGACTGCTGACCCTGTGAATAGTTTATAGATGAGGTAGAGTGGATGAGCATCACAAAATGCAGAGATTTTTGCAAAAGAATAATTCAAAAACTTAGTTTTAGTTTCCCACTGAAATCATCTCAGATCTACCGATTTTTAAACTCGGTGATACCGAAGCAGTTTTGGAACCTAAACTAGTGAACTCAGTCAGACCGAGTCACAGTTCGGTGGCACCGAGACTGCTAGGGTTTCACAAAGTTCCAAAATCGGTCACACCGATAAGTAATTCTCGGTCAGACCGAGTCTCACTTGTGCAATGGCATAAGCCAAATCGATGGGACCGAGTTTTTCAACTCGGTGGGTCCGAGATGGTTTCGGCGGAAACCTAACCCTAAAATTTTCGAATTTAACCTAATCTACGAGCGCATTGACTGGATAGGAGTGTTTCAATCGTGGCGAGAATCATTATGAACACAATGTGCTAGGAATCGGACGGGGAATAGCACTGTGATCGAGTCCATACCCTAGTTCGGCAGAGACTCGCTACGGCGGCAACGGCGGGGTTGAATTTCCGTTGACGGCGACGAAGACCAGCGACTGGAGGCGGCTGGCGGCGAGGAGACGATCCGGATACCACGTTGGCAGAGCAGGCTATCGCGCGGGCGAAGGGGTTCGGAGAAATTTCCAAATTTTTGCCTGTGACTATATATAGCCCGACCCTGTCGGTGTGACCGAGTGGAACGACTCGGTGGCACCGAGATGCAAAACTATATACAGTTATTGCAACTCGGTGTGACCGAATGGTTCAAATCGGTTGCACCGAGATCGAAAACCTAGATCAACTTAATGATCTCGGTAGGACTGAAAGTAGGGTATCGGTCAGACTGAGAATCATAAAGAGGTTTTGGAAGTTTAAGTCTATGACGAATCGGGGACTCCGAGCGCTCCTCACACAGAGTGGTTCGAATCTGACTTGATCAAATTTTGTGATGTAGCATGAATAGAGTTTGAGACGAGAAAAGCATAGATAGCTAGAGGAGGTTCTTAGGCATTCTTGTCCATCCACTTGGCAAAAGGAAATAAAACCAAACAATCAAAACAACAAGTGGATGTCCTCGAATGAGTAAAATATGCAACCAGCATGCTCACACAATAAGATGGCAAATGAAATATGTGACAAGGCATGCACAACCAATTCTAGCATCTATCAAGCAGTTTGCGATGACAAGGTCATCTATATATGAGTATATTGACTTAGGAGTCAAGTGAGAACACTTGATCATAGGTCATACTCATCGTTTAAGCTCAAGTGGGGTTACCACTTTTACATAAAGCATTGTTGTGTTCACATCTTTAGAGTTGCTTTAGCTCAAGTCTTAGAGTAAAGCTCCCCCTAGATGTGATATCCCCCCTTAGAGGGATGAACTAACCTCGGGTTTTGTCGATGATGACTTCAGGTAGATGTTGAAGATATGGATGCTCAATGTTGATGTAGATCACTTGGAGCTATCCATTTGAGTGAATTGCACTTTCAATACCTACATGGGTTAGTCCCACAAGGAACAAACAAGGATGTCCATAGACATAGAGTGATGCACACACAAGATGATGTCCATGAAAACTTTTAGGTTACCTTGTCCCTTGTCTTACCAACAAGAGGGTTTGTGACTCCTTGAACTAGTGCAAGATGTGGAAGTTGATTGCACTTGTTCTTGCCAAAATGATAAGAGTGAAGTATGTTGGTGGAGTCACCCTCAAGAACTCTCTAGTTCTTCTTCTTTTGGATCCACACCATCTTGATGGGAATCCTTGGAGTTGTAGTCGTACTTGATGAAGTGGAACTTGAAGTAGTCTTGGGAATCCACTTGACTAAGGTCTTAGGAGCTTCTTCAAATGCATCAATTTCCTCTTGAAGCTTGTCCTTGCCTTTTTGCTTGTAGTCTTGTGGTGGAAGATCATCTTGAGCTTGTGTCCCCTTGAAAGAAGTATCATACTTCTCTTGTTGAGGAACAAACTTTGTCTTGGGGTATTGATCTTCTTCCCACTCAACTCCATTGGCATTGAACTTTCGTTCAAAACCAACACCTTGATTCTTCCGGTGCATTCCTTGCTTGCGCACAATTTCCTCGAATTGCTTACTCCCGGCAAGGCTTTTGTACACTCCTTTCTCTATAATTCCCTTCAATAAGCTATTTTCTTTCTCAAGTGTAACTTGGCTAAGAGAATAATTAGTGGAATCAAGAGAACTACTAGAAGCAACAATATTGGATTTAGCATGATCATTGTTACTGCTAGAGGAAGAATCTTTCTTGTTCTTGTTACTAGACTTGACTTGAGGCATGTAAGTGGATAAGAGTATACGCTTGGCAATGTAAGAAGAACTTTTCTTGCGGAGATCATCATTGATTGCTTTTAAGAACTCATGCTCTTGCTCAAGATTGAGCTTTTCAAAGCGTAATTTCTCATGAGCTCTTAAGAGTTCTCGATGATCTTCGAAGATAGTTTCATGAGATAACTTAAGAGTGTTTAGTTCTTTAGTTAGAGCCTCAAGCTTCTCCGTATCATTATCATTCGTTTTATCTTGATTAGCATGATTAATTGACGTTTCATCATAGTATTCATCACTAGAGTTGTCAACAAGCAAATCATCACCTAACAAGTCATCTTCATCACTATTGAAATCAACATACTCGGGGTGTGTTACCTTAGGACCTTTGGCCATGAAGCATCTTCCAATTCCTTCATTTGGTGAGTCAAATATGTCGTAGGAGTTGGTTGACACAAGTGCTAGACCGGCAACACCTTCATCTTGAGTATCTTCGGAGTCGGAGTGATAACTTCTCTCGGAGTGGCTGTCGGAGTCGGAGCCGGATACCCATTCACCAACATGAGCTTGATATCTTTGTTTTGTGTAGCTCCTTGATGATTTTTCCTTCCTTTCCGAATCCTTGCTTCTCCGTGAGTATCTTCGTTCATAACGATCATCTCTACTCCTTCTCTCTCTTGGTGGTGATTCTTTGCTTCTTCTTTTTGGAGAATCTTCTCTTCTCTTGTAGGGAGCCGTACACTCATTGGAATAGTGTCCGGGTCTTCCACAACTGTAGCATTTTCGCTCTCGACTAGAAGATCTTTTGTCATTATAGGACCTTGACTTGAAGCTTCTATCTTTGCTTCTACTCTTGTAGAACTTGTTGAAGTTCTTCACCATTAAGCTCAATTCTTCATTAGTTTGTTTCTCACTTGATGATGTAGGGGCTTCACATGAGGCTTTGTAAGCACCACTTGATTTGTTGTGAAGTTCCTCTTTATCCTTGAGTGACATCTCATGAGCAACAATTCTTCCAATGACTTCCGTTGGCTTGAGATCTTTGTAATTGGAGCATCATTTGGATCAATGTGCACACGGTATCATATTTTCCATCCAAGGCTCTTAGAGATCTTCTTGATGATGAATCTATCGGTCATCTCTTCACTTCCTAAGCCGGCAATCTCATTTGTGATGAGAGCAAGCCTAGAGACATTTCAGAGACACCTTCAGCATCCTTCATTTTGAACTTGTCAAGTTGGCTTTGAAGCACATCCAACTTGGATTCCTTGACGGAGTCGGTACCTTCGTGCATATCAATCAAAGTGTCCCAAATTTCCTTTGCATTCTCAAGAAGGCTGATTTTATTGAATTCTCCGGGGCACAATCCGTTGAAGAGAATATCACAAGCTTGAGCATTGTATTGCAACATCTTCAACTCATCCGCGGTAGCTTCACAGTTTGGTTCTTTCCCATCAAAGAAGTCACCTTGCAAACCAACACACACAATAGCCCAAACGGCGGGGTTATGTCCCAGAATATGCATTTACATTTTATGCTTCCAACTAGCAAAATTAGTACCATCAAAGTAAGGACCTCTACGGTGATAATTTCCCTCGCTAGACGCCATACTCTCCTAGGTTGTGAAACCAAGGCTATGACCACCAAAAGCTATGGAGATCAAAGCGAATGGAGACCAAAGCTCTGATACCACTTGTAGGATCGAAAGTATGTCTAGAGGGGGGGGTGATTAGACTACTTGACCAAATAAAAACTTAACCTTTTCCCAATTTTAGTTCTTGGCAGATTTTAGCTATTGTAGGACAAGTCAAGCAATCATCACTTCAAGCAAGCATGCGAAGAGTATATTGGCAGCGGAAAGTAAAGTATGCAACTTGCAAGAATGTAAAGGGAAGGGTTTGGAGAATTCAAACGCAATTGGATACACAGATGTTTTTCCCGTGGTTCGGATAGGTGGTGCTATCCTACATCCACGTTGATGGAGACTTCAACCCACAAAGGGTAACGGTTGCGCGAGCCCATGGAGGGCTCCACCCATAAAGGGTAACGGTTGTGTGAGTCCACGGAGGGCTCCACCCACGAAGGGTCCACGAAGAAGCAACCACCCAAAAAGGGTCCACGAAGTAGCAACCTTGTCTATCCCACCATGGCCATCGCCCATGAAGGACTTGCCTCACTAGCGGTAGATCTTCACGAAGTAGGCGATCTCCTTGCCCTTACAAACTCCTTGGTTCAACTCCACAATCTTGTCGGAGGCTCCCAAGTGACACCTAGCCAATCTAGGAGACACCACTCTCCAAGAAGTAACAAATGGTGTGTAGGTAATGAACTCCTTGCTCTTGTGCTTCAAATGATAGTCTCCCCAACACTCAACTCTCTATCATAGGATTTGGATTTGTGGAAAGAAGATTTGAGTGAAAGCAACTTGGGGAAGGCTAGAGATCAAGATTCATATGGTAGGAATGGAATATCTTGGTCTCAACACATGAGTAGGTGGTTCTCTCTCAGAACATATGAATTGGAATTGTGTATGTGTTCTGATGGCTCTCTCCACGAATGAAGAGGAGGTGGAGGGGTATATATAGCCTCCACACAAAATCCAACCGTTACACACAGTTTTCCAATCTCGGTGGGACCGAATCAACAAACTCGGTCGGGCCGAAAAGGTAAACCTAGTGACCGTTAGAGATTTTCGGTGGGACTGACATGCAACTCGGTAGGACCGATATGGTTAGGGTTTGGGCATAACGTAATCTCGGTGAGACTGATTACACAAACTCGGTGAGACCAATTTTGGTAATTATCTAACCAGAGAGTTGGTCAGGCAAACTCGGTGGGACCGATTTGCTCTTTCGGTGAGACCGAAAAGTTACAAAAAGGAAACACTGAATTTACATTGCAATCTCGGTGGGACCGATTCGCTCTTCCGGTGAGACCGAAAAGTTACAAAAAGGAAACAGAGAGTTTGCAATCCCATCTCGGTGAGACCGAGATCCCTATCGGTAGAACCGAATTGCTAGGGTTTGGCAGTGGCTTATGACAAGTGAAACTCGGTGGCGCCGGATAGAAAGAATCGGTAGGACCGAGTTTGGCTTAGCGTTTAGGTCATAAGTGGATATGGGAAAGTAGTTGAGGGTTTTGGAGCATATCACTAAGCACATGAAGCAAGAGGCTCATTAAGCAACACCTCATCCCTCCTTGATAGTATTGGCTTTTCCTAAAGACTCAATGTGATCTTGGATCACTAAAATATAAAATGAAGAGTCTTGAGCTTTTGAGCTTGAGCCAATCCTTTGTCCTTAGCATTTTGAGGGTTCCACTTTCACATCCATGCCATGCCAATCATTGAGCTTTCCTGAAATAGTCATCTTGGAATAGCATTAGCTCAATGAGCTATATGTTGTTATGAATTACCAAAACCACCTAGGGATAGTTGCACTTTCATGGAGGCAGCACAGGAAGCAGTCTGGATGAAGGAGTTCATCACCGACCTAGGAGTCATTCCCAATGCATCGGGCCCAATAACTCTCTTCTGTGACAACACTGGAGCTATTGCCCTTGCCAAGGTGCCCAGGTTTCACAAGAAGGCCAGGCATGTCAAGCGCCGCTTCAACTCCATTCGTGAATATATTCAAGATGGAGACATATATATTTGTAAAGTGCATACGGATCTGAATGTCGCAGATCCATTGACTAAACCTCTTCCACGAGCAAAACATGATCAACACCAGAACTCTATGGGTGTTCGATTCATCACAATGTAACTAGATTATTGACTCTAGTGCAAGTGGGAGACTATTGGAAATATGCCCTAGAGGCAATAATAAAATAGTTATTATTATATTTCCTTGTTCATGATAATTGTCTATTGTTCATGCTATAATTGTATTAACCGGAAACCGTAATACATGTGTGAATACAAAGACCAGAATATGTCCCTAGTAAGCCTCTAGTTGACTAGCTCGTTTATCAATAGATGGTTGTGGTTTCCTAACCATGGACATTGGATGTCGTTGATAACAGGATCACATCATTAGAAGAATGATGTGATGGACATGACCCAATCCTAAGCATAGCACTAGATCGTGTAGTTCGTTTGCTAGAGCTTTTATGTGCAACTCCCAGATACCGTAGGAGTGCTTTGGGTGTACCAAATGTCACAACGTAACTGGGTGAATACAAAGGTGCACTACAGGCATCTCCGAAAGTGTCTGTTGGGTTGGCACGAATCGAGACTGGGATTTGTCACTCCGTATGACAGAGAGGTATCTCTGGGGCCACTCAATAATGCATCATCATAGCAAGCTCAATGTGACTAAGGAGTTGGTCATGGGATCATGCGTCACGAAATGAGTAAAGTGACTTGCCGGTAACGATATTGAACGAGGTATGGGGATACTGACAATCGAATCTCGGGCAAGTAACATACTGATGGACAAAGGGAATTGTATACGGGATTGATTGAATCCCCGACATTGTGGTTCATCCGATGAGATCATCGTGGAACATGTGGGAACCAACATGGGTATCCAGATCCCGCTGTTGGTTATTGGTCGGAGAGATGTCTTTGTCATGTCTACATGGTTCCTGAACCCGTAGGGTCTACACACTTAAGGTTCAGTGACGCTAGAGTTGTTATGGAAAATTGTATGTGGTTACCGAAGGTTGTTCAGAGTCCCGGATGAGATCCTGTACATCGTGAGGAGTTCCGAAATGGTCCGGAGGTGAAGATTTATATATGGGAAGCCTAGTTTCAGTCGCCGGAATAGTTTCGGGGGTTATCGGTATTTGTACCGGGACCACTGGGTGGGGCCACCTGCCCCGGGGGACTTAATGGGCTGAATATGGGAGGGAACCAGCCCCTGATGGGCTGCTGCGCCCCCAAGGTCCCAAGGCGCCTAGGGTTGGAAACCCTAGGGGGAGGGGGCGCCTCCCACCTTTCTTGGGGGGCAAGTCTCCCCCTTGGCCACCGCCCCCTCGAGATGCATCTAGGGGGGCCGGCCCCCTCTCCCCTTCACACTATAAATAGAGGGGGTGGGAGGGCAGCCGCACCCCATCCCTGGCGCAACCCCTCCCTCCTCCAACACCTCCTCCTCCTCTGTAGTGCTTAGCGAAGCTCTGCCGGATAACCACGAGCTCCACCACCACCACGCCGTCGTGCTGCTGGAGTTCTCCCTCAAATTCTCCATCAAGAAGGAGGAGACGTCCCCAGGCTGTACGTGTGTTGAACGCGGAGGCTGTCCGTTCGGCGCTTGATCGGATCTTCCGCGATTTGGATCGCCGCTAGTATGACTCCATCAACCGCATTCTTGTAACGCTTCCGCTTACCTATCTCCAAGGGTATGAAGATGCACTCCCTCTCTCTCATTGCTAGCATCTCCTAGATTGATCTTGGTGACACGTAGGAAATTTTGAATTATTACTACGTTCCCCAACAACATCGACACGACGTCACTACAGTGATGACCCTACATGGCCACACGGTTCTGGCAAAACCGATGTGTGCACGATGGGCTTCCTCCGATCTTGGCAAAACTGGTGGATCGGCTCATCGTTGATGACACCGTCTGACATCTACAAGGTGCATCGTCCATGTCTGTAGCTCCGTCATAGCGCATTTTTTGCACCTCCATCTTTGTGCGGCTTCATCATCCACGACGACCACACCATTGACCATAACTACCTCGACCATGGCTACATCACCATGATCGGCTACCTCAACATCGACATTAATGGTTTGGTCTACGACAACTCATCAACAACAACTCACTTTAACTCTAGTCAACAACGTCCGTGTCGTCACTAGCGTCCATGCCACTCCCGCTGTGACTGCGGGAGGGAATAGAGGAGAGACGAGGAAGGCACCAGAATGGACGTAGTCGCCATCCCAGGTGCCGAACCGTCAGCCATTATAGACACAGTTGATGATGGTGCAGCAGAGAAGATGACAGAAGCACACGACTTCAAATTCAGTCACAAACGTCCGCTTCAGTTCCGCTGCGACTAAGGGGGTATTAGAAGTATAACTATGTTTAAGTTAGAGATTAGGAGTTAGAGATAGGATTGGTTTAAACCATGTACGTCTTGCCCTCTTCTCCAAGTCTCTTCCTCATATTGTACTCTATATATACCCTACGATGGTCAGATCAATATAACACAACAAGACAATATTCATCCATTCGGTAATTTTCCACATACCTTTTTTAAGGATGCACGTAAGTTTGTCCTTTCTTGTGATGAATGTCAAAGAATTGGTAATATTGGTGGATGTTAGTGATACGTCTCTAGCATATCTATAATTTTTTATTGTTCCATGCTATTATATTATCTGTTTTGGATGTTTAATGGGCTTTAATATGCACTTTTATATTATTTTTGGGACTAACCTATTAACCGGAGGCCTAGTGCCAGTTTCTGTTTTTTTTGCCTATTTTAGTATTTCGCAGAAAAGGAATATCAAACGGAATTCAAACAGAACGAAACCTTCGCAAGGATCTTTCTTGGAACAAATGCAAACCAGGAGACTTGGAGTGGAAGCCTGGAACTCCGTGAAGCTTCCACAAGGCAAGAGGGCGCGCCCCCCACCCTCATGGGCCCCACGGAGCTCCACCGACATACTTCTTTCGCCTATATATATTCTTATACCCTAAAAACATCACGGGGAGCCACGAAACCACTTTTCCACCGCCGCAACCTTCTGTACCCTGAGATCCCATCTGGGGCTTTTTCTGGCGATCTGCCAGATGGGGATTCGATCATGGAGGGCTTCTACATCAACACCATAGCCTCTTTGATGATGTGTGAGTACTTTACCACAGACCTTCGGGTCCATAGTTATTACCTAGATGGATTCTTCTCTCTCTTTTGTTCTCAATACCAAGTTCTCCTTGATGTTCTTGGAGATCTATTCGATGTAATACTTTTTGCGGTGTGTTTGCCGAGATCCAATGAATTGTGGATTTATGATCAAGTTTATCTATGAACAATATTTGGTTCTTCTCTGAATTCTTATATGCATGATTTGATATCTTTGCAAGTCTCTTGGAATTATCGTTTTAGTTTGGCCTACTAGATTGAACTTTCTTGCAATGGTAGAAGTGCTTAGCTTTGGGTACAATCTTGAAGTGGCCTTTACCAGTGACAGTAAGGGCAGGAAGGCACATATTGTATTGTTGCCATCGAGGATAAAAAGATGGGGTTTATATCCTATTGCTTGAGTTTATCCCTCTACATCATGTCATCTTGCCTAAAGCATTACTTTGTTCTTATGAACTTAATACTCTAGATGCATGCTGGATAGCGGTTGATGTGTGGAGTAATAGTAGTAGATGCAGAATCGTTTCGGTCTACTTAACACGGACATGATGCCTATATTTCATAATCATTGCCTAGATATTCTCATAACTATGCGCTCTTCTATTAATTGCTCGGCAGTAATTTTTTCACCCACCGTAACACTTGCTATCATGAGATAAGCCACTAGTGAAACCTATGCCCCCCGGGTCTCTTTCTTATTATATTGCATCTCTTTTATTTACATCGCATCTTGTTTACTATTTTGCAATCTATACAACAAAAATACCAAAAATATTTACCTTACTATCTTTATCAGATCTCACTTTCGCAAGTGACCATGAAGGGATTGACAACCCCTTTATCGCATTGGTTGCGAGGTTCTTGATTGTTTGTGCAGGTACTAGGTGACTTGCGTGTTATCTCCTACTAGATTGATACCTTGGTTCTCAAAAATTGAGGGAAATACTTACGCTACTTTGCTGCATCACCCTTTCCTCTTCAAGGGAAAACCAACGCATGCTCAAGAGGTAGCAAGAAGGATTTCTGGCGCCGTTGTCGGGGAGATCTACGCTCAAGTCAAGACATACTAAGTACCCATCATAAACTCTTCTCCCTCTCATTAAATTATTTGCCATTTTCCTCTCGTTTCCTCTCCCCCACTTCACCTTTGTCGTTTTATTCGCCCTCTTCCGTTCGTCCTTCTGTTTGCTCGTGTTACCATGTGCATTCTATTAGCTTGCATCTTCGCTTGCTAAATATCTATTGTTATGGATCCTCATCATCTTGCTAAATTTTTTAGAAGATCCAATTATTATGAACCAATTGCTAGTGAGTTGAGTGCACTAGATTATCTTTATGGAGTTTTGCTTGAAATCCGTGAATCTGAAAATTGTGATGAAGTGCTTTATAAAGTGATTCACGATAGATCTTTGAATAAAAAGCATGATTGCAATGACGTTATTATAAATTCTATGAATGTAAATTGTGCTAATGATATGCAAAACCACAAGCTTGGGGATGCTAGTTTTGCTATGACTACTATTTGTTGCAATGATCATGATTGGGGTGATTCTTCTTATGATCTTGAAAATTTATTTAATCCCCATGATGAATATGAGATTGATAATAATGTTTGCAATAATATTGAAAGTGGGTTTGTAAGAGTGTCAACTTTAGATCCCACGTATTTGGAGAATGTTCAATCTTATGAAATTTTTGATAAAAATGGGTTTGGAGAGGTCATGACTTTAGTTATTGTTAATCCCACTATTTTGGAAGAGTGTCAACTGTGCATACATGTGGATCGTGTTAAGAATATTTTTTGTGATAGATATTTTGTTTAATTTGCTTATGATCCCACATGTAATTATTATGAGAGAGGAAAATATGGTTGTAGAAATTTTCATGTTACTAAATTACCTCTCGTTATGTTGAGATTGCTATTGTTTCTTTCCTCTTCCTTGCATATGCTAGTTTTTGCTTGATGTGATAATTTGTTTGCTTATATAATGCCTATGCATAGGAAGTATTTTAGACTTAGATGTGATTTTCATGTGCTTCATGATGCTCCCTTCGTGTTTCAATTGCTATCTTTCATGTGAGCATCATTAAAATTATCAATGCCTAGCTAGGGGCGTTAAACGATAGCGCTTGTTGGGAGGCAACCCAATTTTATTTTTGTTCTTGTTAGTAATATATAATTTATCTAGCCTCTTTTATGATTGTGTTTTTATGTTTTAATTAGTGTTTGTGCCAAGTAAAGCCTTTAGGATCTTCTTCGGTGATTGTTGTTTGATCTTGCTGAAAAAAACAGAAAGTATGCGCTCACGAGAATAATTTTCATTTTTTACCAGTGAGCGATAAAATACCAATTACAACTGCAGTAGATCAATATACAAATTATTTAGGTCATCCAAAATTTTCAGAATTTTTGGAATTGCAGAAGTATTCGAAACCTCCAGATTGCTACAGACTATTCTGTTTTGACAGATTCTGTTTTTGGTGTGTTGTTTGCTTATTTTGATGAATGTATGGCTAGTATCGGGGGGTATGAACCATACAGAAGTTGGAATACAGTAGGTTTAACACCAATATAAATAAGAATGAGTTCATTACAGTACCTTGAAGTGGTGTTTTGTTTTCTTTCGCTAACGGAGCTCATGAGATTTTCTATTTTGAGTTTTGTGTTGTGAAGTTTTGAAGTTTTGGGTAAAGATTTGATGGATTATGGAACAAAGAGTGGCAAGAGACTAAGCTTGGGGATGCCCATGGCACCCCAAGGTAAAATTCAAGGACAACCAAAAGCCTAAGGTAGGGGATGCCCCGGAAGGCATCCCCTCTTTCGTCTTCGTCTATCGGTAACTTTACTTGAGGCTATATTTTTATTCACCACATGGTATGTGTTTTGCTTGGAGCGTCTTGTGTGATTTGAGTCTTTGCTTTTTAGTTTACCACAATCATCCTTGCTGTACACACCTTTTGGGAGATACACACATGAATCAGAATTTATTAGAATACTCTATGTGCTTCACTTATATCTTTTGAGCTAGATAATTTTGCTCTAGTGCTTCACTTATATCTTTTTAGAGCACGGCGGTGGTTTTATTTTATAGAAATTATAGATCTCTCATGCTTCACTTATACTATTTTGAGAGTCTTTTAGAACAACATGGTAGTTTGCTTTGGTTATAAAATTAGTCCTAATATGATGGGCATCCAAGATGGGTATAATAAAAACTTTCATATAGAGTGCATTGAATAGTTTAATACTTGATAATTGTTTTGAGATATAAAGATGGTGATATTAGAGTCGTGCTAGTTGAGTAATTGTGAAATTGAGAAATACTTGTGTTGAGGTTGGCAAGTCCTGTAGCATGCACGTATGGTAACCGTTGTGTGACAAATTTGAAGCATGAGGTGTTCTTTGAGTGCCTTCCTTATGAGTGGCGATCGGGGACGAGCGATGGTCTTTTCCCACCAATCTATCCCCCTAGGAGCATGCGCGTAGTGCTTGGTTTTGATGACTTGTAGATTTTTGCAATAAGTATGTGAGTTCTTTATGACTAATGTTGAGTTCATGGATTATACGCACTCTCACCCTTCCACCATTGCTAGCCTCTCTTGTGTTGCGCAACTTTCGCCGGTACCATAAACCCATCATTTACCTTCCTCAAAACAGCCACCATACCTACCTATTATGGCATTTCCATAGCCATTCCGAGATATATTACCATGTAACTTTCCACCGTTCCATTTATTATGACATGCTTCATCATAGTCATATTGCTTTGCATGATCATGTAGTTGACATCGTATTTGTGGCATGGCCACCATTCATAATTTTTTATACATGTCACTCTTGATTCATTACACATCCCGATACACCGCCTGAGGCATTCACATAGAGTCATATTTTGTTCTAAGTATCAAGTTGTAATTCTTGAGTTGTAAGTAAATAAAAGTGTGATGATCTTCATTATTAGAGCATTGTCCCATGTGAGGAAAGGATGATGGAGACTATGATTCCCCCACAAGTCAGGATGAGACTCCAGACGAAAAATAAATAAATAAAAAGAGGCCATAAAAAAGGCCCAAACAAAAAATATAAATAAATGAGAGAAAAAGAGAGAAGGGGCAATGTTACTATCATTTTTCCACACTTGTGCTTCAAAGTAGCACCATGATCTTCATGATAGAGAGTCTCTTATGTTGTCACTTTCATATACTAGTGGGAATTTTACATTATAGAACTTGGCTTCTATATTCCAATGATGGGCTTCCTCAAATTTCCCTAGGTCTTCGTGAGCACGAAAGTTGGATGCACACCCACTTAGTTTCTTTTGTTGAGCTTTCATACACTTATAGCTCTAGTGCATCCGTTGCATGGCAATCCCTACTCACTCACATTGATATCTATCGTTGGTAATCTCCATAGCCCATTGATACACCTAGTTGATGTGACACTATCTTCCTCCCTTTTGTCTTCTCCACAACCACCATTCTATTCCACCTATAGTGCTATGTCCATGGCTCGCGCTCATATATTGCGTAAAATTTGAAAAAGTTTGAAAAGGCTAAGTATGAAACAATTGCTTGGCTTGTCATCGGGGTTGTGCATGATGGGAGCATTTTGTGTGACGGAAATGAAGCATGGCCAAACTATATGATTTTGTAGGTATGAGCTTTCTTTGGCTATGTTACTTTGAGAAGACATAATTGCTTGGTTAGTATGCTTGAAGTATTATTATTTTTATGTCAATACTAAACTTTTGTCTTGAATATTTTGGATCTGAACATTCATGCCAGAATAAAGGAAATTACATTGAAAATTATGTTAGGTAGCATTCCACATCAAAAATTCTGTTTTTATCATTTACCTACTCGAGGACGAGCAGGAATTAAGCTTGGGGATGCTTGATACGTCTCCAACGTATCTATAATTTTTGATTGTTCCATGCTATTATATTATCTGTTTTGGATGTTTAATGGGATTTAATATGCACTTTATATTATTTTTGGGACTAACCTATTAACCGGGGGCCCAGTGCCAGTTTTTGTTTTTTTTGCCTATTTTAGTGTTTTGCAGAAAAGGAATATCAAACGGAATCCAAACGGAACGAAACCTTCACGAGGATCTTTCTTAGAACAAATGCAAACCAGGAGACTTGGAGTGGAAGTCTGGAACTCCATAAGCTTCCACGAGGCAGGAGGGCGCGCCCAGGGGGTTGGCGCGCCCCCACCCTCGTGGGCCCCATGGAGCTCCACCAATGTACTTCTTTTGCCTATATATACTCTTATAGCCTAAATACATCAGGGGGCACGAAACCACTTTTCCATCGCCACAACCTTCTGTACCCGTGAGATCCCATCTGGGGCCTTTTCTGGCGATCTTTCGGAGGGGGATTCCATCACAGAGGGCTTCTACATCAACACCATAGCCTCTCCGATGATGTGTGAGTAGTTTACCACAGACCTTCGGGTCCATAGTTATTAGCTAGATGGCTTCTTCTCTCTCTTTGGTTCTCAATACGAAGTTCTCCTTGATGTTCTTGGAGATCTATTCGATGTAATACTTTTTGCGGTGTGTTTGCCGAGATCCAATGAATTGTGGATTTATGATAAAGTTTATCTATGAACAATATTTGGTTCTTCTCTGAATTCTTATGTGCATGATTTGATATCTTTGCAAGTCTCTTTGAATTATTGGTTTAGTTTGGCCTACTAGATTGATCTTTCTTGCAATGGGAGAAGTGCTTAGATTTGGGTTCAATCTTGCGGTGTCCTTTCCTAGTGACAGCAGGGGCAGCAAGGCACGTATTGTATTGTTGCCATCGAGGATAAAAAGATGGGGTTTATATCATATTGCTTGAGTTTATCCCTCTACATCATGTCATCTTGCCTAAAGCATTACTCTGTTCTTATGAACTTAATACTCTAGATGCATGCTGGATACTGGTTGATGTGTGGAGTAATAGTAGTAGATGCAGAATCGTTTCGGTCTACTTAACACAGACTTGATGCCTATATTTCATAATCATTGCCTAGATATTCTCATAACTATGCGCTCTTCTATCAATTGCTCGGCAGTAATTTGTTAACCCACCGTAACACTTGCTATCATGAGAGAAGCCACTAGTGAAACCTATGGCCCCGGGGTCTCTTTCTTATTATATTGCATCTCTTTTATTTACATTGCATCTCGTTTACTATTTTGCAATCTATACAACAAAAATACCAAAAATATTTACCTTACTATCTTTATCAGATCTCACTTTCGCAAGTGACCGTGAAGGGATTGACAACCCCTTTATCGCGTTGGTTGCGAGGTTCTTGATTTTTTGTGCAGGTACTAGGTGACTTGCGTGTTATCTCCTACTGGATTGATACCTTGGTTCTAAAAAACTGAGGGAAATACTTATGCTACTTTGCTGCATCACCCTTTCCTCTTCAAGGGAAAACCAATGCATGCTCAAGAGGTAGCAGTCAGCAAATGCCTATGAATTATTCACTTGTTATTGAACCATTTGATGTTTGGGGATTTGATTATATGGGACATTTTCCTTCCTCCAATGGGTATACACATATTCTAGTTGTTGTTCATTATGTTACTAAATGGGTAGAATCTATTCCAACTAGTAGTGCTGACCATAACACTTCTATTAAAATGCTTGAAGAAGTTATTTTCCCGAGGTTTGGAGTCCCTAGATATTTGATGACTGATGATGGTTCACATTTTATTCATGGTTCTTTCCATAAACTTCTTGCTAAATATGATGTTAACCATAGAATGCATCTCCTTATCATCCTCAGTCTAGTGGTCAAGTTGAATTGAGCAATAGAGAACCCAAATTAATTATGCAAAAGGCCGTTAATAGATCTAGAAAGAATTGGTCTAAGAAACTTGATGACGCACTATGGGCTCATAGAATTACTTATAAGAATCCTATGGGTATGTCTCCTTATAATTTTTTTATGGAAAAGCATGACATTTACCTCCTGAGTTAGAACATACAGCATATTGGGCAATTAAAGAACTTAATTATGACTTCAAACTTGCCGGTGAAAATATGTTATTTAATATTATCTCTTTGGATGAGTGGAGAACCCAACCTTATGAAAATGCCAAGTTGTTCAAAGAAAAGGTTAAAAGATGGCATGATAAAACAATTCAAAGACAGGAATTCAAAGTGGGTGAACATGTTCTATTGTACAACTCTCGTTTTAGTTTTTTTGCAGGAAAACTTCTCTTCAAATGGGAAGAACCTTATATCATCGAAGAAGTTTATCACTCCTGAGCTATCAAGATCAATAATGTCGAGGGCACTAATCCAAGAGTGGTTAATGGATAAATAATTAAGCATTATATCTCAGGTACACCTATTAATGTTGAAACGAATATTGTTCAAACTATGACACCGGAGGAACACATAAGAAAGACCTTCTGGACCACTCTAGAACCCTGAAAGGAGTAGGTATGTGATACGATAAGTAAACCGACTCCAAAAATTCCATAAAAATGATTTCTATCCATTTTGGGATATTAGAAAAATACTAAAATAAGAAACAGTCGAGGGGACCCACGAGGAGGTCATAAGGCAACATGGCATGCCTGATTGCCTTATGGGCCCCTTGTGTGCCTTCCCGACTCCGTTTTCTTCTGGAATACTTGTTTCGCAAGATAAAAATTCTTTATATATACTCCCAAATGTTTTGACCACCGTATCACAAGAATTTCATTTGTTCTTATTTCGGGTTGTTTCTCTGACATGTCTTGATTTCCATGGCTCCCTGAAGACTCTGTACCAAGCACCGGATCGTGCAACCTTCGCCAAGCAAACACCCTTATAGCAAGGTTTATTATGAGTGGTCATCAGGAGAGGAGGATACCAGCAAGAAGGATGAAGCTGAGGAGGCCACGGGAGGTCACATCCAAGAGGGAGATCAAGCCATGTCTATGGGAGAGACTAAAGAAAAGGGAGATATACTGCAACCCCTTTATGATCATCTCTCACCTTCTAAAATTGATACCTTAAGAGTCTTCAAAACAATCTTTGCTTAGAATACATCTCTCACTCATGAAGTTATTCTATTTGAAGAGCAAAATCGTGCCTCTCAGTATATCAATAGGAATCTGGAGTACTTATTGAAGCTGAAGGACAAGCCTACTTCATCATCACCATCATCACCTAAGAAAGAAATATTAGCAAATGGGTATGGGCACCACCCTAGGCTTGTGCCAAGCTTGGGGGAGGTGCCCCGGTATCGTATCACCATCGCTTTTATTATCTTTACCTATCTTGGTTCGATCCTTAGTTATTTCGTGCTTTAGAATAATAAAAGTTTATTATGATCTATTTTGAGTGCTAGTTTCGTGATCTACCTATCTACGTAATTGAGTTGAGAGTTATATAATAAAGAGTAGTTTTAGTTTTGCTTATTTGCTTTTATGTTTCAATCTTAGCAATGAAAATAATAAAAAGATCATATGCTAATCTGATGTCGCTTGAAGCTACGTCGGTATTTCGCCAAAGAGGAAGGGATGATGCAGCATAGCGGCGGTAGGTATTTCCCTCAGATATGAAACCAAGGTTATCGAACCAGTAGGAGAATCGAGCAACACAATGTAAACAACACCTGTACACAAATAACAACTAGTCGCAACCCGACGGGTAAAAGGGGTTGTCAATCCCTTTCGGGTAGCGGCGCCTCAAGATAGGCAAACGGACGTGAGAGAGTTGTAAATATTGATAGATTGAACGCCAAATAAAATAAAATGCAGCAAAGTATTTTTGTATTTTTAGTTCAGTAGATCTGAAAATAAAAGGCAAATAAAGTAGATCATGAAGGCAAATAATATGAGAAAGAGGCCCGAGGGCCGTAGGTTTCACTAGTGGCCTCTCTCGGGAAAAATAGCAAATGGTGGGTAAACAAATTACTGTTGGGCAATTGATAGAACTTCAAATACTCATGACGATATCCAGGCAATGATCATTACATAGGCATCACGTCCAAGATTAGTAGACTGACTCCTGCCTTCATCTACTACTATTACTCCACACATCGACCGCTATCCAGCATGCATCTAGTGTATTAAGTTCATGGGGAAACGGAGTAATGCAATAAGAACGATGACATGATGTATACAAGATCTATCTATGTAGAGATAGACCCCATCGTTTTATCCCTAGTAGCAATGATACAAACGTGTCAGTTCCCCTTCTGTCACTGGGATCAAGCACCGTAAGATCGAACCCACTACAAAGCACCTCTTCCCATTGCAAGATAAATAGATCAATTTGGCCAAACAAAACCCAAATATCAGAGAATAAATACGATGCTATAAGCAATCATGCATATAAGAGATCAAAGAAACTCAAATAACTTTCATGGATATAAAAAGGTAGATCTGTTCATAAACTCAAAGTTCATCCGATCCCAACAAACACACCGCAAAAAGAGTTACATCATATGGATCTCCAACAAACCATTCTATTGAGAATCAAACAAGAGAGAGGAAGTCATCTAGATACTAACTATGGACCGAATGTCTACAAAGAACTACTCACGCATCATCGGAGAGGCACCAATGGAACTGGTGAACCCCTCTGTGGTGGTTCTGGACTCTGTGGCGTCTGGAATTGATTTACGTTGACTCCGCTAGTGTTTCTGGAGTATTGGGGTATTTATAGAGAAAAGAGGTGGTCCGGGGGCACCCGAGGTGGGCACAACCCACCAAGGCGTGCCTGGGCCTCCTAGCGTGCCCTGGTGGGTTGTGCTCTCCTCGGAGCACCCCCCAGGCACAGCCTTGGCCCATTAGGTGTCTTCTGGTCCATAAAAAATCTCCATAAAGTTTCATTGCATTTGGACTCCATTTGGCATTAATTTTCTGCAATGTAAAAAACATGCAAAAGACAACAACGAGCACTTGGCACTATGTCAATAGGTTAGTACCAAAAAATGATATAAAATGACTATAGAATGATTATAAAACATCCAAGATTGATAATATAATAGCATGGAACAATCAAAAATTATAGATACGTTGGAGACGTATCAGTATCCCCAAGCTTAACTCCTACTCGTCCTCGAGTAGGTAAGTGATAAAAACAGAATTTTTGATGTGGAATGATGCCTAACATGTCATATCATATTCTTTTCTTTATAGCATGGACATTTGGACTTTTATATTATTCAAAGCAATAGTCTAGTTTTGACACGATAACTTAAATACTCAAGCATATCAACAAGCAATCATGTATGTCAAAATATCAACGCTAAAATAAGCTGTCCCTAGCCCATCATGCTCAATCATTTATCCATTCATGAAACACACTCGCATATTAACTACACCCAATGCTCAAGTACAATTGCCTCCTAGTTGGTGATTTTATAAGAGAAGATGGAGACTCAAATTCAAAAATAAAAATTTCATAAAGTAAAAGAAAGGCCCTTCGCAGAGGGAAGTAGGGATTTGTAGAGGTGCCAGAGCTCAAAGCGAAAAACTTAGAGATAAAAACATTTTGGGAGGTGTGTCCTTCCCACCAACGAAAACGACTTAGAGTTCCCAACACTTTCCATGCTAGATATATCATAGGCAGTTCACAAACAGAAAATAAAGTTTATTCCTTTTTCCACCATACTTTCAATTTCCATGGCTAATCATATCCACGGGTGCCTTCCATACCAACACTTTCCAAGGAATTTATTATTTGACAACATAAATTAAATTCATTTTTCATTTCGGGACTGGTCATCCCTAATACCTTTGCCTTACTCTCGTGCAATGACAAGTGAATAAACACTCATCGTGAGAATAACACATCTAGCATGGAAAATATTAGCCACCCCTCACTGCTCCGTGAGCAGAACAAACACACAAAAGAGAACTTTATTTTGAAAATTAGAGATGGCACATACAAATTTGCTTAGAACGGCAAAATAATACCGCATATAGGTAGATATCGTGTACTCATGTGGCAAAACTGGTTTAGAGGTTTTTGGATGCACAAGTAGTGATCAAACTTAGTGCAAAATGAAGGCTAGCAAAAGATTGAGAAGCAACCAACCAAGAAACGAATAATCTCATAAGCGAGCATTAAGCATAATTAACACTGAATAATGCACCACAAGTAGGATATAATTTCATTGTATAATTATTGACTTTCATGCTTGCATAGGGAATCACAAACCTTAACACCAATATTCTTACTAAAGCATAATTATCATCAAGATGACTCTCATATCACATCATAATATCTCAAAACTATTACTAAGAATCAAGTTTATTTTGTCCAATGATCTTCATGAAAGTTTTTATTATATCCTTCTTGGATATCTATCACTTTGGGACTAATTTTCATACGTTGGTTTTGATAAGCTCAAACAAATATAAGTGAAGATCATGAGCATAAAATTTCTTTTTCTCAAATTAATTTAAGTGAAGCGAGAGAGAATTTCTTGAAAATTTTACTAACTCTCAAATAAATCTAAGTGAAGCAAGAGAGCATTTCTTCAAAAATACTAAGCACACTGTGCTCAAAAAGATATAAGTGAAGCATTAGAGCAAGTCTATAGCTCATAAAAAATTTAAGTGAAGCATAGAGAGCAATTCTAACAAGTAATGACATAATTTTGGATCTCCCAAATAGGTGAGTCCAGCAGGGAATCAAGACTTAAAACACAAACTAAAACAAGAAAAGACTCATATCATACAAGACGCTCCAAGCAAAACACATAGTATGTGACGAATAAAAATATAGCTTCGAGTAAAATACCAATGGTCGTTAGAAGAAAGAGAGGATGCCACTCGGGGGAATCCCCAAGCTTAGTTGCTTGCACTATTTTGTATAATAGCTTGGGATGCCGGGGCATCCCCAAGATTATGCTCTTCTTACTCCTTATTCCTTCATCCATCATAAGATAACCGAAAAACTTGAAAACTTCTATCACACAAAACTCAACAAAAACCTTTGTGAGATTCGTTAGTATAAGAAAACAAACCACTACTATAAGTGTTGTAGTAAACCAATTCATATTTTGTTCTTGTGTTATATCTACCATATTCCAACTTTTCTATCGCAAAAACTCATCAAAGAAAACCATAGAGCCATCAAAATAAGCACACAACGCAAAGAAAACAGAATCCATCAAAAACAGAATAGTTTGTAGCAATCTGGATATTTCGAATACTTATGTGACTCCAAAAACACTGAAAAATTAGGACGTCCTGAGAAATTTGCATATTAATCTACTTGAAAAGGAATGGGTATTTTATCGCTCTCTGGTTAAAAATCAAAATTATTTTCGCGAGCGCAAAAGTTTCTATTTTTTAGCAAGATTAAACAACTATCACCCAAGAAGACCCTAAAGGCTTTACTTGGTACAAACACTAATTAAAACATAAAAACACAATCATAATAGTAGAAATGTAGAATAATTGTGCTAACACTCAAAAACAGCAAGCAAAAAAGCAAAAATAAATTTTATTCATTGGGTTGCCTTCCAACAAGCTTTATAGTTTTACGCCCTTAGCTAGGCATAAAGCAAGGATCTAAGTTTTGTCATCCATAGTCTTGGCTACTTCGGTAAGGGTTTTCTCAAACCCGGGAGGCTCTTTGCGCTTCCCTAAATTTTCAGGAAAAGAAACCATCTTTAGATCCAAAATATCCAATCGCTTATTGCAAAGGGTAATCAAGGTATTCATGCGATTGAAACTACCATTCAGATGTATGAGGGGTTCAATATATTTTTGTATTTCAACCATGTGTTTATGCAAATCACCAAGTTTGTCCATCATTTGAACTACCTCTGGGTAAAAGAAAACCACTTCTTTTGAGGTGGAACACCCAAAATTCCTTCTAAAATTTCATAGGCAGCATTGGCATCAAGCTCAATAAAATTACCTTTAGCGGCAAAATCTAGGAGTTGGCTATGATGCAAAGCCAATCCTATGTAAAAATTACGAAGCAAGATCTTAGCATCCCCCTTTATATTGCAAATACGATAAGATTCCAAAAGCCTATACCAAGCATCTTTCAAATTTTCTCCTTGTCTTTGCTTGAAGTAAAGAACTTCGAAATCTGGTGACAAACAAGGGGTAGGCACGCTAGCCGTTATGACTAGAGGGCAAGAACACGGATAGGACTAGCGAGAAAACGGCAAAAGAAAAAAGGGCGAATAAAACGGCAAATTTTTCTGAAGTGGGGGAGAGGATTATGAGAGGCAAATGGCAAATAATGTAAATTCCAAGGAGATGAGATTTGTGATTAGGAACCTGGTATATGTTGAAAATCCTCCCCAGCAACGGCGCCAAAAATTCCTTTTGATGTCGCCTGAAGCTATGTCGGTATTTTCCCAAAGAGGAAGGGATGATGTAGCACAGCGGCAGTAGGTATTTCCCTCAGACATGAAGCCAAGGTTATCGAACCAGTAGGAGAACCAAGCAACACAACGTAAACAACACTTGCACACAAATAACAACTACTCGCAACCCGACGTGTAAAAGGGGTTGTCAATCCCTTTCGGGTAGCAGCACCTCAAGATAGGCAAACAGACGTGAGAGAGTTGAAAATATTGATAGATCGAACACCAAATAAAATAAAATGCAGCAAAGTATTTTGTATTTTTGGTTTAGTAGATCTCAAACTAAAAGGAAAATAAAGTAGATCATGAAGGCAAATAATATGAGAAAGAGACCCGGGGGCCGTAGGTTTCACTAGTGGCTTCTCTCGAGAAAAATAGCAAACGGTGGGTAAATAAATTATTGTTGGGCAATTAATAGAACTTCAAATACTCATGACGATATCCAGGCAATGATCATTACATAGGCATCACGTCCAAGATTAGTAGACCGACTCCTGCCTTCATCTACTACTATTACTCCAGACATCGACCGCTATCCAGCATGCATCTAGTGTATTAAGTTCATGGGGAAACGGAGTAATGCAATAAGAACGATGACATGATGTAGACAAGATCTATCTATGTAGAGATAGACCCCATTGTTTTATCCTCAGTAGCAACGGTACATATGTGTCGCTTCCCCTTCTGTCACTTGGATCAAGCACCGTAAGATCGAACCCACTACAAAGCACCTCTTCGCATTACAAGATAAATAGATCAAGTTGGCCAAACAAAACCAAATATCGAAGAAGAAATACAAGGCTATAAGCAATCATGCATATAAGAGATCAAAGAAACTCAAATAACTTTCATGGATATAAAAAGATAGATCTGATCATAAACTCAAAGTTCATCCGATCCCAACAAACACACCGCAAAAAGAGTTACATCATATGGATCTCCAAGAGACCATTGTATTGAGAATCAATCAAGCAAGAGGAAGCCATCTTGCTACTAACTACGGACCCGAAGGTCTACAAAGAACTACTCACACATCATCGGAGAGGCACAAATGGAAGTGGTGAATCCCTCCATGATGGTGTCTAGATTGGATCTAGTGGTTCTGGACTTTGCGGTGGCTGGAATTGATTTTCGTCGACTCTCCTAGGGTTTCTGGAATATTGGGGTATTTATAGAGCAAAGAGGTGGTCCGGGGGGCACCCGAGGTGGGCACAACCCACCAGGGCGCGCTGAGCCTCCTCGCGTGCCCTGGTGGGTTGTGCTCTCCTTGGAGCACCCCCAGGCGCAGCCGTGGCCCATTAAGTGTCTTCTGGTCCATAAAAAATCTCCGTAAAGTTTCGTTGCATTTGGACCCCGTTTGGTATTGATTTTCTGCGATTTAAAAAACATGCAAAAAATAGCAACTTGCACTTGGCACTATGTCAATAGGTTAGTACCAAAAAATGATATAAAATGACTATAAAACATCCAAGATTGATAATATAACCGCATGGAATAGTCAAAAATTATAGATACGTTGGAGACGTATCATAATCTCATGGAAAGTAATGACTTTACGTAAAGAAAAGTATAATTGATAAATTTTTTGGAAGTTAACAAACATAGTACTGGTCAATGATGCAATTCATGAAATATTAATGAAGGAAGAGAGGATTCACATATAAATATACTATCTTGAAACTCTTTTATGATTATGAGCCCCCATGAAATATCTTATGTCAATTAGTTGGCGTTGGACAAGGAAGACGACGCAGTGAGTTATCTTTGCTTATATTCACATAGAAGTTATATTGTCATGGATCCTCCAACATGTGGTGCTTGCTCAACATCTTTGCTACCCAAAAATCCACACCAAGTAGAGATACTACTTATAGATCCAAAACCCTTAAACCAAGTTTCATGTCATGAAAGTCCACTATATCTACCTATGGATTGAATAAGATCCTTCAAGTAAGTTTTCATCGGTGCATAAAGCAATATAAATTGCTCCTAAATATGTATGATCTTTTATTTTAAGGGAAAATAAGCTTTGTACGATCTTGTGATGGTAAAGAAATAAAAGCGACAGACTGCATAATAAAGGTTGTTATCACAAGGGGCAATATAAAGTGATGTTCCTTTACATTAAGGGCTTCCACATAAAAAAAAGTGCATGACAACGTCGGCTTCCCTCTGCGAAGGGCCTGCTTTCTACTTTTATGTATTTATTTTCTATGCAAGAGTCAATAGCGTTCTTCTCTATTCATTTTTCTTTTTTCTCTTTTCAAGCATCATGTGGTGGGGAAAGATCTAGGCACATATATCCAGTTGGATATGAGTAATAATGAGTTATTATTGTTGACATTACCCTTGAGGTAAATATGTTGGAATGCATAACTATAAGACCCTATCTTTCTTTGTGACTGACTGGAACTTTTGCTCCATACATATGTCATGAGTGTTAGCAATCATAGAATACTAAATTATAGTAGAGTATGCGGGCTTGCTAAACAAAAGCTCTTACATAAGACCCTTCATGAGAATATGATGAATTTTAATTGTTTCATTGACTAAGAACATAGTTTTTTAGTTTTTAAGAAAGTTTATTCCTTATACTTCGTTATTGTTATAAATTCTTACTTGCTCATGAGAAGTCTTTATGATGATATCTTGCTGCTATGATAATGATCATGATGCTACCATGGACGTATTTTTTTATTGACACCTCTCTCTAAACATGTGGTCACGATTATTGATTTCGGCTTTCTCTTGAGGACAAGCAAGGTCTAAGCTTGGGGGAGTTGATACGTCCATTTTGCATCATGTTTTCCTGTTGTTATTTATAATATTTTTTTATCATTATAACACTTTGTGATGCAATTCTAATGCCTTTTCTCTCTTAATTTGCAAGATTTACATGAAGAGGGAGATTGCCGGCAGCTGGAATTCTGGACCTGGAAAAGCTACATCAGAGATAACTATTCTGCAGAAATCCAAATGACCTGCAATTTCATGGAGAATTTTATGGAATATATAAAACTAGTAGAGCAAAGAAGTACCAGAGGGGGACCCACCAGTTGCCCACAAGAAAAAAGGGCGCGCCCACCCCCTTGGGCGTGCCCTGATGCCTTATGGGGCCTACAGCTGGCCTCTGATGTCTACTAGACTACATCGGTATTTCCCCAAAGAGGAAGGGATGATGCAGCACAGCGACAATAGGTATTTCCCTCAGTTATGAGACCAAGGTTATCGAACTAGTAGGAGAACCAAGCAACACTAAGTAAACAGCACCTACACACAAATAACAAATACTCGCAACCCGACGTGTAAAAGGGGTTGTCAATCCCTTTCGGGTAACGGCGCCAGAAATTGCCAAACAGACGTGATAAAAATATGATAGATGGGATAAATAGTTCTCGAATAAAATAAATTGCAGCAAGGTATTTTTGTAATTTTGGCTTAATAGATCTGAAAATAAAACCAAATGCAAATATATTAAAGAAGAGACCCGGTGTCGGTGTCAAAACCGGCGGATCTCCTGTAGGGGGTCTCGAACTGTGCGTCTAGGCGGATGGTAATAGGAGACAAGGGACACGATGTTTTTACCCAGGTTCGGGCCCTCTCGGTGGAGGTAAAACCCTACTCCTGCTTGATTAATATTGATGATATGGGTAGTACAAGAGTAGATCTACCACAAGATCAGAGAGGCTAAACCCTAGAAGCTAGCCTATGGTATGATTGTTGTGATTCTGTCCTATGGACTAAACCCTCCGGTTTATATAGACACCGGAGGGGGCTAGGGTTACACAGAGTCTGTTACAAGGAAGGAGATCTACATATCCGTATTGCCAAGCTTGCCTTCCATGCCAAGGAGAGTCCCATCCGGACACGGGACGAAGTCTTTAATCTTGTATCTTCATAGTCCAACAGTCCGGCCAAAGGTTATAGTCCGGCTGTCCGGATACCCCCTAATCCAGGACTCCCTCAGTAGCCCCTGAACCAGGCTTCAATGATGATGAGTCCGGCACGCAGATTGTCTTCGACATTGCAAGGCGGGTTCCTCCTCTGAATACTATATATAAGATGTTTGAACACGAGGATCGTGTCCGGCTCTGCAAAACAAGTTCCACATACCACCGTAGAGGGAGAGAGTAACATTTCCACAAATATAATCTGTTGACGTATTGTGTAGCGTGACATCACACCACAGCCAAGCCTTTATTCGAATCGTTTTTTACTGTCCCACCTCAGCGCGTTTTGCGAGGCGGTTTCCTTGGCACGTCTTGTTAAAGCAGAGATCGTGTCCCCTTATCACGGGATTCTCATCAATACAGACGTGGGTAACCCAATCGTGCCCGTTGGTATATCTCCTTGATCGAAGGAAAGTCCCAAACGTCCACGAGGAGGACGCTTGATATTCACCCTCTTTATAAAGGGGACAAGGCTTTTTCCTCTCGATCTTAATCGAATCCGCCTCCCGCCTTGAGTTCCAACACCCAAAGCTCAGGTTTAGGCACTTCGGACCTTCAACTATGTCTGGATCCAACCTTCAAGGTTGGTGGATGCCTTCCTCCGTCACGGAGGAGGACAACAAGAAGTTGAGAGAGGCCAGATATCTGACCGCTGAAATTTCGCATCGGCTGCTTGCCCGAGGGCAAGTCGTCCCTACTCCCGAATCCAACGAGAGCGTCGTGTTAGTCTCCCACTTCCTCCGAGGACTAGGCCTCGCTCTGGATCCCTTTGTTAGGGGTCTTATGTTCTATTATGGGCTAGATTTTCACGGTCTGGCCCTGGATTCCCTTCTTCACATCTCGACATTTATCGTCGTATGTGAGGCCTTCCTCCGCATTACCCCTCACTTCGGCCTGTGGCTCAAGACCTTTGATGTGAAGCCGAAGATGATCGAGGGGCAGCACGCAGCGTGCGGAGGTGCCTTAATAAGCAAAATCGTTGATGCTCCATGGCCTGAGGGTTGCTTCCCAGAGGTGTCCGGATTGTGGCAGCAGGAGTGGTTCTACATTACAGCTCCCCGAAGTGCCAAGTGGGTAGCTGCCCCCATCTTTCGCTCAGCCCCCCCCACCACAACTGATGTCATGTATCAGCAAGGGGCTGAGCTGGGGTCCAGCCAAGGACGTGCCAATATAGCAAAGCCGTATCCGAGATATCTTTGAGAGAGATTTCAGTCTGGTTATGGTAGTGCAAGTTATGCTAGTTCGTCGAGTCCAACCTTGCAAACACCGGGCCCTTCGCATGTGGGAATTCAACCCGAAGGACTGCGAGCTATTCAACATTTCCTCGGCATGACGCACGAAGAGATGTACAAGTTGTTCTTCGGACCACAAATAATGTGTCCGGACATCACTGAGGATGCAGGTCTGAGCTGCAAACGCCCGGATACCCAAGTAAGTACCCGGGTGCCCGGACACGCTATCTGTTCCTTTATTGCCACATCGCCTTTAAAAGAGCTGTTCTTGAACCAGGAGTGGATAACGAAGGCGAAGTTAATCAGGTGTCCGGCCCCCCTTCCTGAGACCTCACCTGATCCCGTGTTAGCCAGGATGCTAGAGGTCGCGCCGTTAGAAGAAAATGAAGGGGGGGGAACAAGGAAGCTACTGCCTCCGCAGAGGAGGTGGTCCGGAAGGGAGGAATCGAAAATTCCTCTCCTCAGGGGAAGAAGAGGACCGCCTCTGAAGACCCGGAGACAATGATCTCAAAGTGGGGGAAGAAGTCTTCGTCAGAGGGTCCTGTGCCGGGGGTTACCCCGGCCGTACTGTGCCCTCAAGGGGATCAGCCCTCCACCGAGCCGTAAGGAAAAGGGTGTTTAATAATGAGAGAAATCCTTGCTTCACTTTCGAGGAAAATAACCGAAAATTTACCTTGTAGTTCGGATCTTAGCCCTTCTCAGCAGAGCTCGTCTTCAGGGGATCTTCTTCCAGAGATGATGGAGAGCGGAATGCCTCCCCCTGCCATACCGCCTTATGAGGCGAGCGACCCCGAGGTGTCGTCGCGGAGGGTTTCTCCTGATCCGGCAAGGCCGAAAGGTAGTCACATGGCCACCCGAAGCCCTTCGTGCCTGACTTCTGGAAGAAGCAATCGAACGAGTCCGGCATCGCCTGGTGCACGGTCGGAGGTACTGAAGGATCTGCTAGGGCGGGCGTCTATCTCGAAAGAGCACCGTGCGTTGATGGGTACGGTAATTGAAAGGATTTCTGCCGCGGAGAGCGGGTTGCAGGAAGCTGTCATGAGTTTACTGACAGGCTTTGAGGTACGTGAAATGATATACCTTTTGACAGTACTGCATACTTTAAGATGCGCCCTGTATAGATAGTAGCCCCTGAGACTCTAGGTGCTGTCGAAGACGACGGCACGTAGAGGATCGTAGCCTTAGGTTTAATTTTTCCGCCTTGATATGCATGTGGCGAAGTGTCCGACGGCTAGCCGGACTGATGAATTTGCTGAGCTAAAGCGGCAACTTGATGTGGCAGATGCCGACATCGCGCTTGTCAACAAGCGGCTTGACGAGGCACAAGGTATGTAATTTCTCTGGAGACACCTGGTAAGAGGATCTTGATGCCAGTATCTTATAACGTGTGTGCTTAATGCAGATGGGGCTGCCGCCATGGAGAACCTTCGAGCCAAAGAACAAGCCAGGAAAAGCGATGCGGCTGCCCTAAAGGCGTTTGAGGAGCTAAAAGCCGAACAAGCTGCTCACTGCTGAAGCAAGGAGGAAATGGCCGAGATGGCTGTGAAGTTGAAGAACGCTGCTGACCGCTACAAGCTTCTTGAAAAGGAAGACCGGTCGGAGCGGACAGACCTAGAGAAGGCCACGACGGCGGCCAAGGAAACTCGTTCTATGATGAGAGCGATGAAGGAGGAGCTGCGTCAAGCCAGAGATATCGTGGCTGGGAAGCCCTTTATGCTGCGGATGAAGTTCGGAGATCCTAAATATGCTCTGTTGGACCGGATGTGGAGTTCGGCGGACGCATATCTAGATTTAGCGGCGAGTGCTGCTGATGCAGCCGAACACTTCCGAGATCAAAAGGATCACGAAGTGGAAAAGCTATTCTGGTCATAATTAAACAATCCAGAGCATCCGCTTCCATTGACTGATCGGTTGGCCAAATGGGTCGAGCTGAATAGGTTGTCCAGACTTGCTATGAGGTATGTCGTGGATCATCTGTGGCCGGGAAGGCCAAAGCCGAACAGTTATTTTAGCTTGGTGCAGTAGTTCCTTGGTGCGGTGCCGTATATCAACACGATGAAGAGGTCAGCATGCATGGAGGGTGCGCGGATGGCCCTTGCCCGTGTCAAGACATACTGGGCAGAGATGGAGGCCACCGCTGTTGCAGCCCGAGATTCGGACGGAAGCCGAGTACCTGCCGAGCACTACTTTCAAGAAGTTCTGGAGGGCGCTCGTTCAATAGAGACGTAGTGCTCGAAGGATATTATGTTTGAATAACATGTATTTTCATTGAAAGCAATATTTTGCTGAAATGTAGAAGCTTTTTATACTTGTGCCTGCAAGAATTATCCTCCTGTGCGGCCGTTTACGTATATGTATATATAACCTGAAAGATGGCAGTCGTCGGCTTCAGCCCCCACGCACATAATGCGGGGGTGTTCGCAGAAGACGCATTGTGACACTTGATCCAACGTCTTGGTCCATTAAGGAGGTGATAGCGCAGCGAACTAGGCAATCAGACTATAATGCTTTATCACTTTTGCTTAGCCATAGGAGTTTGACAGTGGGGCTACTATATAGCTCCTGGTGGCTCCGCGCTCACCCGAATTCAGGGCGCGTGTGTGCATGGCCAGGAAACGGCCCTTCATTTAGGCGGAGGAATCCCGAGGATTCCGCTAGGTCATCGAGTGGTTGACCAGTCTCACGCTATATCATGACAGTCAGTTTTTGGCTTTCTCTACTGAGGTGCTCGCCTGGCTGAACCGGGGCACAATCGCAGTAGTTCTCCTGGTGCCGCCTTAGCCGATAGAGCGGAACATAAGGCAGCAAAACACAAGAGCCGGGAAAACCCAACATTTGACAAAAGACATGATTCGGAGTTGATGCATATAAGGCCAAACTCGCGACGTCGGACACTCCCTAAGGTATTCGGTCTTTGTGATTTTAAACGGGCTGAAGCGCCCTTTGTAATGAGCCCCTGGTGTCCAGGTACGTGCATTATTCTGACGTGGCCACATGCCAAGACGCCAGCCTCCTTCTCAGTTGCGCTGAGAATCAGGGGGATGTGTATCAACAAGAGACAGTGAAAAAGGTTTACGCAGGGTCTTAATCTGAAAAGAATCCTTAGAACGGGTCCCTGCTGCACGTCTGCGCCTGTGTCTCCGTTGTGCCGTATCCTGGACGGGTGTAGCACGATGTTCATCTGTAAAAGAGAGGAACTTAGTTAAAAAATTAGTCGTGCAAAATGTATGTTATACTAAGTAAACAAAGTATGATTCAATGTGGGAAGAATTGAGTTTTATTGCTGCTTGTTTACATGCGCGGAGCCCCTTGTATAGGGGTGTATAACCATCAAACCTTTAACAACTAAATAGTTACGCCAGACTCGTCCAGCCGTGTCCGTGGTCTTGACGACCTATTAGGCGCTCTGGTTGGTGAGGCAGTTTAGTGTGTGGCTGTTAAAGCAGCCGCACAGTCTTCCGCGCGCAAGGAGAGCTCAATGTTTCCCTTTACTCAAATGAAGCCTTGTGGACCGGGCATCTTAAGCGTAAGAGACGCATAGTGCGTTATTGCGTTGAAGCGGGTGAAAGCGTCGCGTCCCAGTAGTGCTTGATAGCCACTTTTAAACGGAGCGATGTAGAAGGTTAGCTTTTCGCTACGGAAGTTATCAGGAGAGCCGAATATGACTTCTAGTAGGAGGGAGCCTGAACAACGAGCCCCTCGGCCTGGTGTTACTCCTTTAAAGGAAATATTGCTATGGCTAATTTTTGTTGGGTCTACCTGTTGGGTTTCGTAGTAATTTCAAAAAAAATTCCTACGCACACGCAAGATCATGGTGATGCATAGCAACGAGAGGGGGAGAGTGTGATCTACGTACCCTTGTAGATCGACAATGGAAGCGTTAACTTGGTTGATGTAGTCGTACGTCTCCACGGCCCGACCGATCAAGCGCCGAAACTACGGCACCTCCGAGTTCTAGCACACGTTCAGCTCGATGACGATCCCCGGACTCCGATCCAGCAAAGTGTCGGGGAAGAGTTCCGTCAGCACGACGGTGTGGTGACGATCTTGATGTTCTACTGTTGCAGGGCTTCGCCTAAGCACCGCTACAATATTATCGAGGACTATGGTGGAAGGGGGCACCGCACACGGCTAAGAATATGATCACGTGGATCAACTTGTGTCTCTAGGGTGCCCCCCTGCCCCCGTATATAAAGGAGCAAGGGAGGAGGAGGCCGGCCCTAGGAGGAGGGCGCGCCAAGGGGAGTCCTACTCCCACCGGGAGTAGGACTCCTTCTTTCCTAGTCCAACTAGGAGAAGGGGGGAAAGTGGGGAAGTGGAGAAGGAAGGGAGAGGGGGGCCGCGCCCCAAACCCCTTGTCCAATTCGGACTGGGCTTGGGAGGGGCGCGCGCCACCTCCTGGCTCCTTCCCACTAAAGCCCATTAAGGCCCAATACTCTTCCCCGTATTCCCGTAACTCTCCGGTACTCCGAAAAATACCCGAATCACTCGGAACCTTTCCGATGTCCGAATATAGTCGTCCAATATATCGATCTTTACGTCTCGACCATTTCGAGACTCCTCGTCATGTCCCTGATCTCATCCGGGACTCCGAACTCCTTCGGTACATCAAAACTCATAAACTCATAATATAACTGTCATCGAAACCTTAAGCGTGCAGACCCTACGGGTTCGAGAACAATGTAGACATGACCGAGACACGTCTTCAGTCAATAACCAATAGCGGAACCTGGATGCTCATATTGGCTCCTACATATTCTATGAAGATCTTTTATCGGTCAGACCGCATAACAACATATGTTGTTCCCTTTGTTATCGGTATGTTACTTGCCCGAGATTCGATCGTCGGTATCCCATACCTAGTTCAATCTCGTTACCGGCAAGTCTCTTTACTCGTTCCGTAATACATCATCCCACAACTAACTCATTAGTTGCAATGCTTGCAAGGCTTAAGTGATGTGCATTACCGAGAGGGCCCAGAGATACCTCTCCGACAATCGGAGTGACAAATCCTAATCTCGAAATACGCCAACCCAACATGTACCTTTGGAGACACCTGTAGAGCTCCTTTATAATCACCCAGTTACGTTGTGACATTTGGTAGCACCCAAAGTGTTCCTCCGGCAAACGGGAGTTGCATAATCTCATAGTCATAGGAACATGTATAAGTCATGAAGAAAGCAATAGCAACATACTAAACGATCGGGTGCTAAGCTAATGGAATGGGTCATGTCAATCAGATCATTCAACTAATGATGTGATCCTGTTAATCAAATGAGAACTATTTGTCCATGGTTAGGAAACATAACCATCTTTGATTAACGAGCTAGTCAAGTAGAGGCATACTAGTGACACTCTGTTTGTCTATGTATTCACACATGTATTATGTTTCCGGTTAATACAATTCTAGCATGAATAATAAACTTTTATCATGATATAAGGAAATAAATAATAACTTTATTATTGCCTCTAGGGCATATTTCCTTCAGTCTCCCACTTGCACTAGAGTCAATAATCTAGATCACATCACCATGTGATTAACATCGATAGTTCACATCATCATGTGATTAACACCCATAGTTCACATCGCCATGTGACCAACACCCAAAGGGTTTACTAGATTCAGTAATCTAGTTCACATCGCTATGTGATTAACACCCAAAGAGTACTAAGGTGTGATCATGTTTTGCTTGTGAGAGAATTTTAGTCAACGGGTCTGCCATATTCAGATCCGTATGTATTTTACAAATATCTATGTCAACAATGCTCTGCACGGAGCTACTCTAGCTATTTGCTCCCACTTTCAATATGTATCCAGATTGAGACTTAAAGTTATCTAGATCAGTGTCAAAACTTGCATCGATATAACTCTTTATGACGAACCTTTTGTCACCTCCATAATCGAGAAACATATCCTTATTCTAGTAAGGATAATTTTGACCGCTGTCCAGTGATCTACTCCTAGATCACTATTGTACTCCCTTGCCAAAATCAGTGTAGGGTATACAATAGATCTGGTACACAGCATGGCATACTGTATAGAACCTATGGCTGAGGCATAGGGAATGACTTTCATTCTCTTTCTATCTTCTGCCGTGGTCGGGCTTTGAGTCTTACTCAATTTCATACCTTGTAACACAGGTAAGAACCCTTTCTATGACTGTTCCATTTTGAACTACTTCAAAATCTTGTCAAGGTATGTACTCATTGAAAAAAAACTTATCAAGCGTCTTGATCTATCTCTATAGATCTTGATGCTCAATATGTAGGCAGCTTCACCGAGGTCTTTCTTTGAAAAACTTCTTTCAAACACTCCTTTATGCTTTGCAGAATAATTCTCCATTATTTCCGATCAACAATATGTCATTCACATATACTTATCAGAAATATTGTAGTGCTCCCACTCACTTTCTTGTAAATATAGGCTTCACCGCAAGTCTGTATAAATCTATATGCTTTGATCATACTATCAAAGCGTTTATTCCAACTCCGAGATGCTTGCACCAGTCCATAGATGGATCGCTGGAGCTTGCTTATTTTGTTAGCACATTTAGGATTGACAAAACCTTCTGGTTGCATCATATACAACTCTTTCTTCAAGAAATCCATTAAGGATTGCAGTTTTGTTATCCATTTGCCAGATTTCATAAAATGCGGCAATTGCTAACATGATTTGGACAGACTTTTAAGCATCGATACGAGTGAGAAAATCTCATCGTAGTCAACACCTTGAACTTTGTCGAAAACCTTTTGCGACAATTCTAGCTTTGTAGATAGTAACACTACTATCAGCGTCCGTCTTCCTCTTGAAGATCCATTTATTTTCTATGGCTTGCCGATCATCGGGCAAATGCATCAAAGTCCATACTTTGTTCTCATACATGGATCATATCTCAGATTTCATGGCCTCAAACCATTTCGCGGAATCTGGGCTCATCATCGCTTCCTCATAGTTCGCAAGTTCGTCATGGTCTAGTAACATGACTTCCAGAACAGGATTACCGTACCACTCTAGTGCGGATCTCACTCTAGTTAACCTACGAGATTCGGTAGTAACTTGATCCGAAGTTACATGATCATCATCATTATCTTCCTCACTAATTGGTGCAGGAGTCACAGGAACAGATTTCTGTGATGAACTACTTTCCAATTATGGAGCAGGTACAGTTACCTCATCAAGTTCTACTTTCCTCCCACTCACTTCTTTCGAGAGAAACTCCTTCTCTAGAAAGGATCAATTCTTAGCAACGAATGTCTTGCCTTCGGATCTGTGATAGAAGGTGTACCCAATAGTCTTCTTTGGGTATCCTATGAAGACATATTTCTCCGAGTTGGGTTTGAGCTTATCAGGATGAAACTTTTTCATATAAGCATCACAATCCCAAACTTTAAGAAACGACAACTTTGGTTTCTTGCCAAACCATAGTTCATATTGTGTCGTCTCAATGGACTTAGATGGTGCCCTTTTAAACGTGAATGCAACTATCTTTAATGCATAACCCCAAAACGATAGTGGTAGATCGGTAGGAGACATCATAGGTCGCACCATATCTAATAAAGTACGGTTATGACGTTCGGACACACCATTATGCTGTGGTGTTCTAGGTGGTGTGAGTAGTGAAACTATTTCACATTGTTTTTACTGAAGACCAAACTCATAACTCAAATACTCTTCTCCACGATCAGATCATAGAAACTTTATTTTCTTGTTACGATGATTTTCCACTTCACTCTGAAATTCTTTGAACTTTTCAAATGTTTCAGACTTATGTTTCATCAAGTAGATATACTAATATCTGCTCAAATCATCTGTGAAGATCAGAAAATAATGATACCTGTCGCGAGTCTCAATATTCATCGGACCACATACATCAGTATGTATGATTTCCAACAAATTTGTTGCTCGCTCCATTGTTCTGAAGAATGGAGTCTTAGTCATCTTGCCCATGAGGCATGGTTCGCAAGCATCAACTGATTCATAATCAAGTGATTCCAAAAGCCCATCAGCATGGAGTTTCTTCATGCGCTTTACACCAATATGACCTAAACAGCAGTGCCACAAATAAGTTGCACTATCATTATTAACTTTGCATCTTTTGGTTTCAATATTATAATTATGTGTATTACTACGATCGAGATCCAACGAACTATTTTCATTGGGTGTGTAACCATATAAGGTTTTATTCATGTAAACAGAACAACAATTTATTCTCTTACTTAAATGAATAACCGTATTACAATAAAGATGATCAAATCATATTCATGCTCAACGCAAACACCAAATAACACTTATTCAGGTTCAACACTAATCCCGAAAGTATAGGGAGTGTGCGATGATGATCATATCAATCTTGGAACCACTTCCAACACACATCGTCACTTCACCCTTAACTAGTCTCTGTTTATTCTGCAACTCCCGTTTCGAGTTACTAATCTTAGCAACTGAACTAGTATCAAATACTGAGGGGTTTCTATAAACACTAGTAAAGTACACATCAATAACATGTATATCAAATATACTTATGTTCACTTTGCCATCCTTCTTATCTGCCAATCACTTGGGGTAGTTCCGCTTCTAGTGACCAGTCCCATTGCAGTAGAAACACTTAGTCTCAGGCTTAGGACCAGACTTGGGCTTCTTCACTTGAGCAGCAACTTGCTTGTTGTTCTTCTTGAAGTTCCCCTTCTTCCCTCTGCCCTTTTCTTGAAACTAGTGGTCTTGTCTACTATCAACACTTGATGTTTTTCTCGATTTCTACCTTCGTCAATTTCCGCATTACGAAGAGCTTGGGAATCATTTCCATTATCCCTTGCATATCATAGTTCATCACGAAGTTCTACTAACTTGGTGATGGTGACTAGAGAATTCTGTCAATCACTATCTTATCTGGAAGATTAACTCCCACTTGATTCAAGCGATTGTAGTACCCAGACAATCTGAGCACATGCTCACTAGTTGAGCGATTCTCCTCCATATTTTAGCTATAGAACTTGTTGGAGACTTCATATCTCTCAACTCGGGTATTTGCTTGAAATATTAACTTCAACTCCTGGAACATCTCATATGGTCCATGACGTTCAAAACGTCTTTGAAGTCCCGATTCTAAGCCATTTAAGTATGGTGCACTAAACTATCAAGTAGTCATCATATTGAGCTAGCCAAACGTTCATAACGTCTGCATCTGCTCCTGCAATAGGTCTGTCACCTAGCAGTGCATCAAGGACATAATTCTTCTGTGCAGCAATGAGGATAAACCTCAGATCACGGATCCAATCCGCATCATTGCTACTAACATCTTTCAACACAATTTTCTCTAGGAACATATCAAAATAAACACAGGGAAGCAACAACGCGAGCTATTGATCTATAACATAATTTGCAAAATACTACCAGGACTAAGTTCATGATAAATTTAAGTTCAATTTAATCATATTACTTAAGAACTCCCACTTAGATAGACATCCCTCTAATCCTCTAAGTGATTACGTGATCCAAATCAACTAAACCATGTCCGATCATCACGTGAGATGGAGTAGTTTCATTGGTGAACATCGCTATGTTGATCATATCTACTATCTGATTCACGCTCGACCTTTCGGTCTCCGTGTTCCGAGGCCATATCTGTATATGCTTGGCTCGTCAAGTATAACCTGAGTATTCCGCATGTGCAACTGTTTTGCACCCGTTGTATTTGAACGTAGAGCCTATCACACCCGATCATCACGTGGTGTCTCAGCACAAAGAACTTTCGCAACGGTGCATACTCAGGGAGAACACTTCTTGATAATTAGTGAGAGATCATCTTATAATGCTACCGTCAATCAAAGCAAGATAAGATGCATAAAAGATAAACATCACATGCAATTAATATAAGTGATATGATATGGCCATCATCATCTTGTGCTTGTGATCTCCATCTCCGAAGCACCGTCGTGATCACCATCGTCACTGGCGCGACACCTTGATCTCCATCGTAGCATCGTTGTCGTCTCGCCAATCTTATGCTTCCACGACTATCGCTACCGCTTAGTGATAAAGTAAAGCATTATAGCGTGATTGCATTGCATACAATAAAGCGACAACCATATGGCTCCTGCCAGTTGCCGATAACTCGGTTACAAAACATGATCATCTCATACAATAAAATTTAGCATCATGTCTTGACCATAACACATCACAACATGCCCTGCAAAAACAAGTTAGACGTCCTCTACTTTGTTGTTGCAAGTTTTACGTGGCTGCTACGGGCTTAAGCAAGAACCAATCTTACCTACGCATCAAAACCACAACGATAGTTTGTCAAGTTGGTGCTGTTTTAACCTTCGCAAGGACCGGGCGTAGCCACACTCGGTTCAACTAAAGTTGGAGAAACTGTCACCCGCTAGCCACCTTTGTGCAAAGCACGTCGGGAGAACCGGTCTCGCGTAAGCGTACGCGTAATGTCGGTCCGGGCCGCTTCGTCCAACAATACCGCCGAACCAAAGTATGACATGCTGGTAAGCAGTATGACTTATATCGCCCACAACTCACTTGTGTTCTACTCATGCATATAACATCAACACATAAAACCTAGGCTCTGATTCCACTGTTGGGTTTCGTAGTAATTTCAAAAATAAATTCCTACGCACACGCAAGATCATGGTGATGCATAGCAACGAGAGGGGGAGAGTGTGATCTACGTACCCTTGTAGATCGACAACGGAAGCGCTAACTTGGTTGATGTAGTCGTATGTCTCCACGGCCCGACCGATCAAGCGCCGAAACTACGGCACCTCCGAGTTCTAGCACACGTTCAGCTCGATGACGATCCCCGGACTCCGATCCAGCAAAGTGTCGGGGAAGAGTTCCGTCAGCACGACGGTGTGGTGACGATCTTGATGTTCTACTGTTGCAGGGCTTCACCTAAGCACCGCTACAATATTATCGAGGACTATGGTGGAAGGGGGCACCGCACACGGCTAAGAATATGATCACGTGGATCAACTTGTGTCTCTAGGGTGCCCCCCTGCCCCCGTATATAAAGGAGCAAGGGAGGAGGAGGCCGGCCCTAGGAGGAGGGCGCGCCAAGGGGAGTCCTACTCCCACCGGGAGTAGGACTCCTTCTTTCCTAGTCCAACTAGGAGAAGGGGGGGAAAGGAGGGAAGTGGAGAAGGAAGGGAGAGGGGGGCCGCGCCCCAAACCCCTTGTCCAATTCGGACTGGGCTTGGGAGGGGCGCGCGCCACCTCCTGGCTCCTTCCCACTAAAGCCCATTAAGGCCCAATACTCTTCCCCGTATTCCCGTAACTCCCCGGTACTCCCAAAAATACCCGAATCACTCGGAACCTTTCCGATGTCCGAATATAGTCGTCCAATATATCGATCTTTACGTCTCGACCATTTCGAGACTCCTCGTCATGTCCCTGATCTCATCCGGGACTCCGAACTCCTTCGGTACATCAAAACTCATAAACTCATAATATAACTGTCATCGAAACCTTAAGCGTGCGGACCCTACGGGTTCGAGAACAATGTAGACATGACCGAGACACGTCTCCGATCAATAACCAATAGCGGAACCTGGATGCTCATATTGGCTCCTACATATTCTACGAAGATCTTTTATCGGTCAGACCGAATAACAACATATGTTGTTCCCTTTGTCATCGGTATGTTACTTGCCCGAGATTCGATCGTCGGTATCCCATACCTAGTTCAATCTCGTTACCGGCAAGTCTCTTTACTCGTTCCTTAATACATCATCCCGCAACTAACTCATTAGTTGCAATGCTTGCAAGGCTTAAGTGATGTGCATTACCGAGAGGGCCCAGAGATACCTCTCCAACAATCGGAGTGACAAATCCTAATCTCGAAATACGCCAACCCAACATGTACCTTTGGAGACACCTGTAGAGCTCCTTTATAATCACCCAGTTACATTGTGACGTTTGGTAGCACCCAAAGTGTTCCTCCGGCAAACGGGAGTTGCATAATCTCATAGTCATAGGAACATGTATAAGTCATGAAGAAAGCAATAGCAACATACTAAACGATCGGGTGCTAAGCTAATGGAATGGGTCATGTCAATCAGATCATTCAACTAATGATGTGATCCCGTTAATCAAATGACAACTCTTTGTCCATGGTTAGGAAACATAACCATCTTTGGTTAACGAGCTAGTCAAGTAGAGGCATACTAGTGACACTCTATTTGTCTATGTATTCACACATGTATTGTGTTTCCGGTTAATACAATTCTAGCATGAATAATGAACTTTTATCATGATATAAGGACATAAATAATAACTTTATTATTGCCTCTAGGGCATATTTCCTTCACTACCCCCATTTTGCGGACCGTGTCCTGATATATCAGGTTCACACTGCTGCCGCCGTCCATCAGGACTCGCGTAAAGTGCTATCCGTCAATCATCGGGTCTAATACCAAGGCAGCCCAGCCTGCGTGCCGGATACTTCCGGAGTAATCCCGATGGTCGAAGGTGATTGGTTTGGACAACCAGTGGCGAAACTCCATTGTGATAGGCCGCATGGCACGTATCTCCGTGGGTGCCACTTTGTTTCTCCCTTTTGTCACGTGTAATACGTTTACTGTTTTGACTTCTTGTGGGAATTTCTTCTATTCCCCAGTGCTTTGCTTGTGAGGTTCATCATCGTCTTCACTTGGTGTATCCAGCCCCTTGCGTTCGGCATTGAGTTTGCCGGATTGCTTGAAGACCCAACATTCTCTATGGGTATGATTTGCAGGCTTACCAGGGGTGCTGTGGATTTGACATATCTTGTCCAGGATTTTGTTTAAGCTGGACAGTTCGTCCCTGTTATCTTTGAGAGGCAGCTTTTGCTGACCCCGCCAAGAGCGTTTGAATCCGGCGTTAACTGTCGTGCTCTTCGGGCTGGTTTCCTTATTCCGGCGCTGGTCTTTGCTGCCTCGTGGCTTCCCGTTTCCATCCCTGACTTCGGATGTACTTGGGTCGCCGGTGCTGCATCTTGCCAACCAGCTGTCCTCGCCTGCGCAAAAGCGGGTCATGAGGCTTGTTAATGCGGCCATTGTTCTTGGATTTTCCTGGCCAAGGTGTCTGGCGAGCCATTCGTCTCGAACGCTGTGTTTAAAAGCTGCTAAGGCTTCGGCATCGGGATAGTCGACTATTTGGTTCTTTTTAGTAAGGAACCTGTTTCAGAGTTTTCGGGCTGACTCCCCGGGTTGTTGAGTTATATGACTTAAATCATCTGCATCCGGTGGTCAGACAAAGGTCCCTTGAAAATTTGCCCGAAAGGCGTCCTCGAGCTCTTTCCAACTTCCAATAGTGTTTTCGGGGAGGCTTTTGAGCCAATGCCTGGCTGGCCCTTTGAGCTTGAGGGGTAGGTATTTGATGGCGTGGAGATCATCTCCTCGAGCCATGTGGATGTGGAGGATGTAGTCCTCAATCCAGACCCCAGGGTCTGTTGTTCCGTCGTATGCCTCTATGTTTACGGGTTTGAATCCCGCTAGAAATTCATGGTCCAGCACCTCATCAGTGAAACATAGGGGGTGTGCGGCACCCCTGTATTTGGGTGTGCCGTGGTGTTCGGAAATTTGTTGTGTTGCATTGCTTGCAAGAGCGTGCTTTCTTGGCCCGTAGATAGATCTGGTTGGGCCATCTCTTTGATGCGAGTCCTCGTGTGGATCACGTGCTGGCTTGTGTGCGGCACCGTGTGCCGCTCTATGTTGGCCGTGAGGTCGTCTATCCGACCGGATGGCTGCTTTGTTTTTTGATTGGGGGGGCTCTAAGGCCTCCTCATCAAATTCGGGCAGTAGCTTTCGCTTCGGGTAGCTCTTTGTGTGGCGACTGCCGCCATATTTGTCTGCGGTGTTGAGTACTTTGCTCCATTTGATTCTGAGTGCATCTTCCGCGGTCTTCAGCTTCCGCTTCTGCTTTTTCAGGCTACGCGCAGTGGCGACGAGACTTTTATGGAGGTTCTTCTGCTCCAGGAACTTGTCCGGCGTGAGGTCATCTGGACTGTTATCTTCGCTGGGGACGGGTTGTTCGGTTTGATTATCCAAATTGCCTTGTTCGGACGGTTGCTTGATGCCATGTTCGTCGTCCGCCGGCTCGCCTTGCTCTGTGTCTGGGTCTGTATGACTGTTGTTTCTGTCGAGGCGGGGTTTGGAGCGGCACTTGCGCCGCCGCTTTGACTGCTTTTCGAGGGAACGATCCTTCACTGTGTCCTCCCGTTCCTCGTCGTCGTTTCCTTTGGGTGTGTCCACCATATATACATCATGAGATGAGGTGGCTGTCCAGTGCCCTGTAGGCGCCGGTTCCTGTTCGTCTCCTACATCGTCGTCCATACCGTCGATGTCTTCGGAGTCGAAGTCGAGCATGTCAGTCAAATCATCGACAGTGGCTATGAAGTGGGTGGTGGGTGGGCGTCGAATTTCTTCGTCGTCCGCATCCCAATCCTGCCGGTCATAATCCGGCCAGGACTTTATTGATAAGGAGAGAGACCTTAGTGAGTTCAGTATGTCTCCGAAGGGCGAGTGCTGAAAGATATCCGCGGCAGTGAACTTCATGATCGGCGCCAATCGGATTTGATTGGCAGGGGCGCGGATGGTTCAGAGTTCGGAGGAGAGTCCGGCAATGTGGAGTCACGGGCCTCGCGAAGGATAAGGTTTGTGTTCGGCTCGACCGCCATCGAGGTTGCGACCTTCATGGCGGGGTTCAACCACCCGTCCCTGGATGGCGAAGTTGGCTCCAAATTGAAGGTCGGAGCGATTGCAGGTGCGATCTCCTGAACATTGTCCGGCGGCAAAGCTAAATCATGCCCATCGTGATAGTGCGGCGCACTTGGCAAGGGCTCGAATCCATTGAAGATTAAGTCTCTGCCGATTTCAGCCGTGTATTTTAAACTTCCAAACCTGACCAGATGGCTAGGGGCATAGCTTTCAATCTGCTCTAGATGGCCAAGCGAATTGGCCCGTAGTTCAAAGCCGCCGAATACGAAGATCTGTCCGGGGAGAAAATTCTCACCCTGGACCGCATCGCCAACGATGATCGATGGAGCCATCAAGCCTGATGATGACGACACAGAGGAACTCCCAATGAAAGCACCAATGTCGGTGTCAAAACTGGCGGATCTCGGGTAGGGGGTCCCGAACTGTGCGTCTAGGCGGATGGTAACAGGAGACAAGGGACACGATGTTTTTACCCAGGTTCGGGCCCTCTCGATGGAGGTAAAACTATACTCCTGCTTGATTAATATTGATGATATGGGTAGTACAAGAGTAGATCTACCACGAGATCAGAGAGGCTAAACCCTAGAAGCTAGCCTGTGGTATGATTGTTGTGATTCTGTCCTACGGACTAAACCCTCCGGTTTATATAGACACTGGAGGGGGCTAGGGTTACATAGAGTCGGTTACAAGGAAGGAGATCTACATATCCGTATTGCCAAGCTTGCGTTCCATGCCAAGGAGAGTCCCATCCGGACACGGGACGAAGTCTTCAATCTTGTATCTTCATAGTCCAACAGTCCTGCCAAAGGTTATAGTCCGGCTGTCCGGATACCCCCTAATCCAGGACTCCCTCACCCGGGGCCTGTAGGTTTCACTAGTGGCTTCTCTCGAGAAAAATAGCAAACGCTGGGTGAAGAAATTATTGTTGGGCAATTGATAGAACTTCATAATCATGACGATATCCAGGAAATGATCATTATATAGGCATCACGTCCAAGATTAGTAGACCGACTCCTGCCTGCATCTACTACTATTACTCCACACATCGACCACTATCCAGCATGCATCTAGTGTATTAAGTTCATGGAGAAATGGAGTAATGCAATAAGAACGATGACATGATGTAGAGAAGATCTATTTATGTAGAAATAGACCCCATCTTGTTATCCTTAATGGCAACGATACATACGTGTTGGTTCCCCTTCTGTCACTGGGATCAAGCACCGTAAGATCGAACCCATCACAAAGCACCTCTTCCCATTGCAAGATAAATAGATCAAGTTGGCCAAACAAAACCCAAATATCGGAGAAGAAATACGAGGCTATAAGCAATCATGCATATAAGAGATCAAAGAAGACTCAAATAACTTTCATGGATAAAAAGAGATAGATCTGATCATAAACTCAAAGTTCATCGGATCCCGACAAACACACCACAAAAGAATTACATTGTATGGATCTCCAAGAGACCATTGTATTGAGAATCAAACGAGAGAGAGGAAGCCATCTAGCTACTAACTACGGACCTGTATGTCCACAAAAGACTACTCACGCATCATCGGAGAGGCACCAATGGACCTGATGAACCTCTCCGTGATGGTGTCTAGATTGGATCTAGTGTTTCTGGAACTTGCGGCGGCTGGAATCGATTTTCGTCGACTCCCCTAGGGTTTCTGGAATATTGGGGTATTTATAGAGTAAAGAGGCAGTCCGGGGGGCATCCGAGGTGGGCACAACCCTCCAGGGCGCGCCTGGGCCTCCAGGCACGCCCTGGTGGGTTGTGCTCCCCTCGGAGCACCCCCCAGGCGCTTCTCGGGCCCATTGGATGTCTTCTAGTCCAAAAAAAATTCACAAAAAGTTTCGCTGCGTTTGGACTCCATTTGATATTGATTACCTGCGATGTAAAAAACATGCAAAAAACAACAACTAGCACTTGGCACTATGTGAATAGGTTAGTACCAAAAAATGATATAAAATGATTATAAAACATCCAAGAATGATAATATAACAGCATGGAACAATCAAAAATTATAGATACGTTGGAGACATATCAGCATCCGCAAGCTTAATTCCTGCTCGTCCTCGAGGAGGTAAATGATAAAAACAGAAATTTTCATGTGGAATGTTGCCTAACATGTCATCTCATTTTCTTTATAGCATGGACATTTGGACTTTTATATGATTCAAAGCAATAGTCCAGTTTTGACATGAGACTTAAATATTGAAGCATATCAACAAGCAACCATGTCTTTCAAAATATCAACGCTAAAATAAGCTATCCCTAGCCCATCATGCTCAATCATTGATCCATTCATGAAACACACTCGCATATTAACTACACCCAATGCTCAAGTACGATTGCCTCCTAGGTGGTGCTTTATAAGAGAAGATGGAGACTCAAATAAAAATAAAAATTGCATAAAGTAAAAGAAATGCCCATCATAGAGGGAAGTAGGGATTTGTAGAGGTGCCAGAGCTCAAAGCAAAAAACATAGAGATAAAAACATTTTGGGAGGCATGCTTTTCCTGTCAACGAGAATGATCGAGAAGTTCCCAATACTTTCCATGCTAGATATACCATAGGCGGTTCCCAAACTGAAATTAAAGTTTTTTCCTTTTTCCACCAGACTTTCACTTTCCATGGCTAGCCGTATCCACGGGTGCCTTCCATACCATCACTTTCCAAGGAATGACAACATAAAGTAAATTCATTTTTCATTTCGGGATTGGGCATCCCTAATACCTTTGCCTTACTCTCGTGCAATGACAACTGAATAAACACTCATCGTGAGAATAACATATCTAGCATGGAAATATATTAGCCACCCCCTACCGATTCATGAGCGGTACGAGCACACAAAAGAGAAATTTATTATGAAAATTAGAGATGGCACAGGCAAATTTGCTTAGAACAGCAAAAGAATACCGCATATAGGTAGGTATCGTGGACTCAAGTGGCAAAACTGGTTTAAAGGATTTTGGATGCAAAATGAAGGCTAGCAAAAGATTGAGAAGTGACCAACCAAGAATCGAATAATCTCATAAGCGAGCATTGAGCATAATTGACACCGAATAATGCACCACAAGTAGGATGTAATTTTGTTGCATAACTATTGACTTTCGTGCTTGCATGGGAATCACAAACCTTAACACCAATATTCTTATTAAAGAATAATTACTCATCAACATGACTCACATATCACATGATCATATCTCAAAACGATTACAAGGAATCAAGTTTATTTGGTCCAATGATCTTCATGAAAGTTTTTATTATATCCTCCTTGGATATCTATCACTTTGGGACTAATTTTCATGTGTTGCTTTTGATAAGCTCAGACAAATATAAGTGAAGATCATGAGCATAATATTAATTTAAGTGAAGCAAGAGAGAATTTATTAAAAAAAATACTAACTCTCAGATAAATCTAAGAGAATCAAGAGAGCATTTCTTCAAAAATACGAAAGCACACCATGCTCAAAAAGATATAAGTGAAGCGCTAGAGCAATTCCATAGCTCATGATGATTTAAGTGAAGCATAGAGAGCAATTCTAACAAGTCATGGAATAATTTGGGCTCTCTCAAATAGGTGTGTCCAGGAAGGATTCAATACTTAAAACACACAAAAAAACAAGCAAAGACTCATATCATACAAGACGCTTCAAGCAAAACTCATAGTATGTGACGAATAAAAATATAGCTTCGAGTAAAATATCGATGGTCGTTAGAAGAAAGAGGGGATGCCACTCGGGGCATCCCCAAGCTTAGTTGCTTGCTTCTCTTTGGATAATATCTTGGGATGCCATGGGAATACACAAGCTTAGGCTCTTCTTACTCCTTATTCCTTCATCCATCGTAACATCACCCGAAACTTGAAAATTTCAATCACGCAAAACTCAACAAAACCTTCGTGAGATCCGTTAGTATAAGAAAACAAATCACTACTATAAGTACTGTTACAACCCATTCATATTTTATTCTTGCATTATATCTACTGTATTCCAACTTTTCTATGGCAAAAAATCTTCAAATAAAACCATAGAATCATCAAAACAAGCACACAACGCAAAGAAAATAGAACAGAACAGTCTGTAGTAATCTGGATATTTCGAATACATCTGTAACTCCAAAAATTCTGAAAAATTATTAAGGCCTGAGAAATTTGTATATTAATCTTTTGCAAAACGAATTTGTATTTTATCACCCTTCTGTTAAAAATGAAAATTATTTCCGTGGGCACGAAAGTTTCTGTTTTTCAGCAAGATCAAATCAACTATCACTCAAGAAGATCCTAAAGGCTTTACTTGGCACAAACACTAATTAAAACACAAAAAACACAATCATAATAGTAGAATGATTGCGCTAACACTCAAGAACAGGAAGCAAAAGCAAAAATAAGTTTTTTTCATTGGGTTGCCTCCCAACAAGCGCTATTGTTTCACGCCCCTAGCTAGGCATAAAGCAAGGATCTAAGTTTTGTCATCCTTGTTTCTAGATCCATAAGATGCCCTCATGATTGATTCATATGGTGGCCTAATTCTTGTTCTAGGAAAGTGTTCCATACCCTTCCTTAGTGGAAATTGGAACTTAATATTGCCTTCTTTCATATCAATCACGTCACCGATAGTGCGTAAAAACGGTCTACCAAGAATAATTGGACAAGACGGATTGCAATCAATATCAAGAACAATAAAATCTATGGGCACATAATTCCTATTTGCAAGAATAAGAACATCATTAATTCTTCCCATAGGATTTTTAATAGTAGAATCCGCCAAGTGCAAATTTAAAGAACACTCTTCAATATTGGTAAGACCAAGCACATCACATAAAGATTTCGGATTGTAGAAACACTAGCACCCAAGTCACATAAAGCTAAACACTCATAATTTTTAATATTGACTTTGATAGTAGGTTCCCACTCATCATGCAATTTTCTAGGAATTGAAACTTCTAATTCCAACTTTTCTTCCAAAGCTTTCATCAAAGCATCAACAATATGTTTAGTAAAAGCTTTATTTTGTTCATAAGCATGGGGTGAATTCATCATGGATTGCAACAAATAAATACAATCAAGCAAAGAGCAACTATCACAATTAAAGTCTTTGTAATCCAAAAGAGTGGGCACATCACTAGTTAAAGTTTTGACCTCTTCAAGCCCACTTTTATCAATTTTATTAACAAGATTTTGACCCTTCAAATTATTGGGACGCCTTCTAGCTAAAGTTGACTCTTCTCCAGTCCCTTTTTCATCAATCTTAATTTTACTAAACAAGGAATCAATAGAAGAAAAACCAATCATTTTAAGATCTTCATCACTTTTATGAAAGCAATCACTAGAAAACACTTTTTCTAAAAAAAATCTTCTAGCTCTAAGCATATCGGTTCTTTTCTTACTTTCATCCATAAAAACATAAAGAGCTTTAATTGATTCCTCAACCTTAGTCACACAAATTTTCATCTTGAGATTTTCTACATCATGAGAAATTCTATCAACACTTCTAGACAAATCATCTATCTTATTCAACTTTTCTTCCATTGTAGTATTGAAAACCTTTTGAGTGTTGATAAATTATTTAATATTATTCTCAAGATCATAGGTGTTCCTATTATTATTATAAGAAGGATTTCCATAGGAATTACCATAATTATTATAGGAATTACTAGGAAAAGGCCTAGTATTAAAATTACCCCTAGAAGCATTATTATTGAAATTATTTCGCGAGATAAAATTCACATCTATGGCATCACTATTTTGCTCAATAAAGGTAGACAAAGTCACATCATTAAAATCAATAGGAGCACTTTTACTAGCAACCAATTTCATAAGAGCATCAAAATATTCACTCAAAGAAGAAATTTCTTCGACCGAATTAACTTTTTACTAGTAGGAGCCCTTTCGGTATGCCATTGTGAATAATTTGCCATAATATTATCAAGCAATTTGGTGGCGTTACCCAAAGTAATTTCCATAAAAGTACCACCCGCGGTGGAATCTAGAAGATTACGAGAAACAAAATTCAACCCCACATAAATTTTTTGTATGATCATCCAAAGATTTAACCCATGAGTTGGGCAATTCCTTAGCATCATTTCCATCCTTTTCCAAGATTGTGCAACATGCTCATGTTCAATTTTCTTGAAATTCATGATCTGGGTTCTAAGGGAAATAATTTTTGCGAGCGGAAAATACTTAGTAATGAAAGCATCTTTGCACTTATTCCAAGAATCGATACTATGGCGAGGAAACACAGAAAACCAAATTTTTGCATGAACTCGCAAAGAAAACGGAAGTAATTTCAACTTCACAACATCATTCTCCACGTATTTTTTCTTTTGCATATTGCATAATTCCATGAATGTGTTGAGATGGGATGCGACATCCTCATTAGGAGTACCAGAAAATTGATCTTTCATAACAAGATTCAGCAAAGCGGTATTAATATCACAAGACTCCGCACTAGTGGCGGGAGGAGCAATCGGAGTGCCAATAAAATCATTGTTGTTGGTATTGGAGAAATCACACAACTTGGTGTTCTCTTGAGTCATCGTGACTACGCAATAAGATTGCACTAAAAACAGATCTGATGAGGAAACGACAAATGAAAAAGAGGGCGAATAAAACGGTAATTTTTTTTGAAGTGGGGGAGAGGAAAACGAGAGGCAAATGACAAATAATGTAAATTGCGAGGAGATGAGATTTGTGATTAGGAACCTGGTAGATGTTGATGATGTCTCTCCCTAGCAACGGCACCAGAAATTCCTTTTGATGTGTGCTAGACTACGTCGGTATTTCCCCAAAGAGGAAGGGATGATGCAGCACAACGACGGTAGGTATTTCCCTCAGTGATGAGATCAAGGTCATCGAACCAGTAGGAGAACCAAGCAACACTACATAAACAACACCTACACACAAATAAGAAATACTCGCAACCCGATTTGTAAAAGGGGTTGTCAATCCCTTTCGGGTAACGACGCCAGAAATTGGCAAACGGACGTGAAAAAATATGATAGATGGGATAAATAGTTCTTGAATAAAATAAATCGCAGCAAGGTATTTTTGTATTTTTGGTTTAATAGATCTGAAAATAAAAGCAAAGGAAAATAGATCGCAAAGGCAAATATATTAAAGAAGAGACCCTGGGGGGCGTAGGTTTCACTAGTGGCTTCTCTCGAGAAAAATGGAAAACGATGCATGAACAAATTACTATTGGGAAATTTATAGAACTTCAAATAATCATGACGATATCCAGGCAATGATAATTACATAGGCATCACATCCAAGATTAGTAGACCGACTCCTGCCTGCATCTACTACTATTACTCCACACGTCGACCGCTATCCAGCATGCATCTAGTTTATCGAGTTCATGGAGAAATAGAGTAATGCAATAAGAACGATGACATGATGTAGACAAGATCTATTTACGTAGAAATAGACCCCATCTTGTTATCCTTAATGGCAACAATACATATGTGTCGGTTCCCCTTCTGTCACTGGGATCAAGCACCGTAAGATCGAACCCATCACAAAGAACCTCTTCACATTGCAAAATAAATAGATCAAGTTGGCCAAACAAAACCCAAATATCGGAGAAGAAATACGAGGCTATAAGCAATCATGCATATAAGGGATCAAAGAAGACTCAAATAACTTTCATGGATAAAAAGAGATAGATCTGATCATAAACTCAAAGTCCATCGGATCCCAACAACCACATCGCAAAAGAATTACATCATATGGATCTCCAAGAGACCATTGTATTGAGAATCAAACGAGATAGAGGAAGCCATCTAGCTACTAACTACGGACCCGTATGTCCACAAAAGACTACTCACGGATCATTGGAGAGGCACCAATGGACATGATGAACCCCTCCGTGATGGTGTCTAGATTGGATCTAGTGTTTCTGGAACTTGCGGCGGCTGGAATCGATTTTCGTCGACTCCCCTAGGGTTTCTGGAATATTGGGGTATTTATAGAGTAAAGAGGTGGTCCGGGGGGCACCCGAGGTGGGCACAGCCCACCAGGGTGATACGTCCATTTTGCATCATGCTTTTATATCGATATTTATTGCATTATGGGCTGTTATTACACATTATGTCACAATACTTATGCCTATTCTATCTTATTTTACAAGGTTTACATAAAGAGGGAGAATGCTGGCAGCTGGGATTCTGGGCTGGAAAAGGAGCAAATATTAGAGACCTATTCTGCATAGCTCCAAAAGTCCTGAAACTTCACAGAAGACGTTTTCAGAATATATAAAAAATACTGAGCGCAAGAAGTTCACTAGGGGGCCACACCCTGCCCATGAGGGTGGGGGCGCGCCCTACCCCCTGGGCGCGCCCCCCAACCTCGTGGGCCCCCTGGTGGCCCTCCGATGTCCATCTTCTACTATATTGAGTCTTTCAATGAGGAAAAAATCATAAGCCATCTCCTCGGATGAAACTCCGCCGCCACGAGGCGGAACCTTGGCGGAACCAATCTAGGGCTCCGGCAGAGCTGTTCTGCCGGGGAAACTTCCCTCCGGGAGGGGGAAATCATCGCCATCGTCATCACCAACGCTCCTCTCATCGGGAGAGGGTAATCTCCATCAACATCTTCATCAACACCATCTCCTCTCAAAACCCTAGTTCATCTCTTGTATCCAATTCTTGTCTTCAAGTCTGGGATTGGTGCTAGTAGGTTGCTAGTAGTGTTAATTACTCCTTGTAGTTGATGCTAGTTGGTTTATTTGGTGGAAGATCATATGTTCAGATCCTATATGCATATGAATACCCCTCTGATTATGAACATTATTATGCTTTGTGAATAGTTACGTTTGTTCCTGAGGACATGGGAGAAGTCTTGCTATTAGTAGTCATGTGAATTTGGTATTCGTTCGATATTTTGATGAGATGTATGTTGTCTCTCCTCTAGTGGTGTTATGTGAATGTCGACTACATAACACTTCACCATTATTTGGGCCTAAAGGAAGGCATTGGGAAGTAATAAGTAGATGATGGGTTGCTAGAGTGACAGAAGCTTAAACCGTAGTTTATGCATTGCTTCGTAAGGGGCTGATTTGGATCCATATGTTTCATGCTATGGTTAGGTTTACCTTAATACTTTTGTTGTAGTTGCGGATGCTTGCAATAGAGGTTAATCATAAGTGGGGTGCTTGTCCAAGTAAGGACAATACCCAAGCACCGGTCCACCCACATACCAAATTATCAAAGTACCAAATGCGAATCATACGAACGTGATGAAAACTAGCTTGACGATATTCCCAGGTGTCCTCGGGAGCGCTTTTCTCTATAAGAGTTTGTCCAGGCTTGTCCTTTGCTAAAAAAAGGATTGGGCCACCTTGCTGCACTTTATTTACTTTTGTTACTTATTGCTCGTTACAAATTATCCTATCACGAAACTATCTGTTACCACTTATTTCAGTACTTGCAGAGAATACCTTGCTGGAAATCGCTTATCATTTCCTTCTGCTCCTCGTTGGGTTCGACACTCTTACTTATAGAAAGGACTACGATAGATCCCCTATACTTGTGGGTCATCAAGACTCTTTTCTGGCGCCGTTGCCGTGGAGTGAAGTGCTTTTGGTAGGTGGAATTTGGTAAGGAAAAATTTATATAGTGTGCTGAAATTTACTGTCACTTGTTACTATGGAAAGTAATCCTCTGAGGGGCTTGTTCGGGGTATCTTCACCCCAACCAGTAGAGCAAAGAGTTGCTCCTCAACCTACTGAACCAAATGAAAATGAAAATGAAAATGTCTGCTTTGAAATTCCTTCGGGTATGATAGAAAAACTGCTAGCTAATCCTTTTGTAGGAGATGGAACAAAGCATCCTGATGAGCATCTAATATATGTGGATGAAGTTTGTGGATTATTTAAGCTTGCAGGTGTACCCGGAGATGTTGTTAAGAAGAAGGTCTTCCCTTTATCTTTGAAGGGAGATGCATCGACATGGTATAGGCTATGTGATGATACGGGGTCATGGAACTACAAACGATTGAAATTGGAATTTCATCAAAAGTTTTATCCTATGCATCTTGTTCATCGTGATCGCAATTATTTTTGGCCTCGCGAAGGAGAAAGCATCGCTCAAGCTTGGGGGAGGCTTAAATCATATTCATGCCCCAATCATGAGCTCTCAAGAGAAATGATTATTCAAAATTTTTATGCTCGGCTTTCTGATAGCAATCGCACCATGCTTGATACTTCTTGTGCTGGCTCTTTTATGATGAAGACTATTGAATTCAAATGGGATTTATTAGAAAGAATTAAACGCAACTCTGAAGATTGGGACCTCGACAAAGGTAAGGAGTCAGGTATGACACCTAGGTTTGATTGTGTTAAATCTTTTATGGATACTGATGTTTTCTGTAAATTTAGCACTAAATATGGACTTGACTCTGAGATAGTAGCTTCTTTCTGTGAATCTTTTGCTACTTATGTTGATCTCCCCAAGGAGAGGTGGTTTAAATGTCATCCTCCCATAGAAGTAAAAGTAGCTGCACTATTAAAGTTGATGAAAAGACTATCACTTATAATGATCCTATTGTTCCTACTTCTTATGTTGAGAAACCACCTTTCCTTGTCAGAATAAAGGATCATGCTAAAGCTTCAACTGTGGTTTGTAAAAGAAATAATAAAACTTATACACCTTCTAAGAAAATTAAAATTGAACCTGATATTGCTATTGTTAAAGATCGCTTGGCTGATAATATTGATGGGCATGTTATTTCTTTCTGTGATGAAAGTGCTAGAATTGCTAAACCTTGTGCTGAAGATAAACCTAGACCTGTGGTAGGCATGCCTGTTATTTCTGTTAAAATAGGAGATCATTGTTATCATGGTTTATGTGATATGGGTGCCAGTGCTAGTGCAATACCTATTGGCCTATACTAGCAAAAATGCCCGTGCATTGCAACGGGAGGAAAAATGTCACGACCCTAACTCGATAAGTATTCCCTCTCATCCCACACACGATAAAAAATCTATCCTCGACCAAAAATCTATCTTACTGACCTGCCATTTGAAGAATAGTTAACATTTTCATGAAAATTGGAAATTTTCTTTGTAAATTAACATTTTTAACATATTTTTGTTTGGTAATTTTTACACATAGTTGGTTGTTTGGTTGGGAAGAGTTTTTTTAACTATCCGGGTTGGACCAAACAAAATAGTTAACGTACACAGATGGACCCATGAACTCATCTTCCTACCCCTGCTCTAGTACTCCTTGTGTACTACAAAAGACAATAGTACTCCCTATGTGCCGCCATGAGGGCACTTCCTTATCTTTCCCCATTCTACAGTACTCCCTTGTGCGCCTCCGCCACCTGCGTAGACAATTCACACAAGGTGAGATGTGGTCTGCTTTCCGAGGCCGTTGCGTCCGGCACACCTAAGTGGGGAGAGTACTATTGTTTTTATTCGTTGCTCATGTCAACTCCATTTATTTTCATTTTTCACCTAGTTCATGATCAACTTCCACTCATATCCAAACCCATCTTTTTTCTTGCCCATTGAACCTTCTAAATCTCCAATGCAACTTTCAACTTCATTTATTTTGAATTCTGGACATTTGAGTCACATTTTAGTTGCTCAAATAAATGTTACATGTGTGCCCATAAATCATATTAATTATATTGAGCCACATCCTTAAATTCCAGCCCATTTGATTCCATGTAAAGGGTCCATAAAATCCTCCAAACCAATTTCACAAAAACCTACAATTTTTTTGAGAAATACATTTTTTCAGAAACAAATATGTTTTTATATGGATACATTTTTTCCCGAGTCCATAAGAATGTCTCCTTGTGCAAAAACCTGTGCAGCCCAGCAAACCGGATGCCTAGCCGGCCCAATAGGCCCAAACTGGCTAGCCTATTTTGGCCAGCCAGCCACCGAATCGAACCATAGCCTCGATCCCAATCTTTCTCTCCCTCCCGATCCTTTCCCTTGTGGCGCCATCATGGAGGCTCCCCCTCGCCGGCCGCCTCCCGCCCGCTCCGACAAGCTGCGCCCTTCCTCCTCGCCCACGCGCCTCCCCTTCCCTTCTTGCTCGCCGCCACCCAGGTGGGTTCACCGGCGAGGTGAGCGTTGCCACGCCTCTCCTCCCTCCACTCCCTTTTATCTTCTCTCTCTGATCCCCGCTCTATCTCATATCTCAGGTCCATGTGTCGCTGGAGTGGCGTGGCTGTCGCTGCTGGCCTCCTTTGCCTCTGCAAGGCCTCTCTCTTCTCTCAAGTCCGCGCGCCGCCTAAGTGGTGTGGCCATCCCTACGCGCGGGTTAGTTATGTAAAATCACAGGGACGTTTTCATAAAAATGCCGCGACTGTGAACTCGGAGACTCAATCCGTGCTTTATTATTAGGGAGAGATAGAGAAATTATGCATGATATTGCACCTGTTGAGTTAGAAGATATTGATGTCACAATTAAACTTGCCAATAGAGATACTATTTCACCAATGGGAATTGTTAGAGATGTTGAAGTCTTGTGTGGGAAAACTAAATATTCTGCTGATTTTCTTGTTCTTGGTTCCCCACAAGATAGCTTTTGTCCCGTTATATTTGGTAGACCCTTCTTAAACACTGTTAATGCTAAGATAGATTGCAAAAAGGATGTTGTTACTATCGGTTTAGATGATATTTCTCATGAATTTAATTTCTCTAAATTTAGTAGACAACACCATGAAGAAGAATTACCTAGTAAGGATGAAATTATTGGTCTTGCTTCTATTGCCGTACCTCCTAGTGATCCTTTAGAACAATATTTGCTAGACCATGAAAATGATATGTTTATGAATAAAAGAAGGGAAATAGAAGAAGTATTCTTTAAACAGGAACCTATTCTGAAACACAATTTGCATGTTGAAATCCTAGGGGATCCTCCTCCACCCAAGGGTGATCCCATGTTTGAGCTTAAACCGTTGCCTGATACTCTTAAATATGCTTATCTTGATTAGAAAAAGATATATCCTATTATTATTAGTGCTAACCTTTCAGAGCATGAGGAAGAGAGATTATTGAAAACTCTGAAGAAGCACTGTTCTGCTATTGGGTATACTCTTGATGATCTTAAGGGCATTAGTCCCACTCTATGTCACCATAAAATAAATTTAGAAGAAGATGCTAAACCAGTTCGTGATCATCAATGATGGCTGAATCCTAAAATGAAGGAAGTGGTAAGAAAGGAAATACTAAAGCTCCTTGAGGCAGGTATAATCTACCCCGTTGCTGATAGTCAATGGGTAAGTCCTGTCCATTGTGTCCCTAAGAAGGGAGGCATTACTGTCGTTCCTAATGATAAAGATGAATTGATTCCTCAAAGAATTATTACAGGTTATAGGATGGTAATTGATTTCCACAAATTAAATAAGGCCACTAAAAAGGATCACTACCCCTTACCTTTTATCGATCAAATGCTAGAAAAATTATCCAAACATACACATTTTTGCTTTCTAGATGGTTATTCTGGTTTCTCTCAAATACCTGTGTCAGCCAAAGATCAATCAAAGACTACTTTTACTTGCCCTTTTGGTACTTTTGCTTATAGACGTATGCCTTTTGGTTTATGTAACGCACCTGCTACCTTTCAAAGATGCATGATGGATATATTCTCTGACTTTTGTGAAAATATTTGTGAGGTTTTCATGGACAATTTCTCCGTCTATGGATCTTCTTTTGACGATTGCTTGAGCAACCTTGAACGCGTTTTGCAGAGATGTGAAGAAACTAATCTTGTCTTGAATTGGGAAAAGTGCCACTTTATGGTTAATGAAGGTACTGTCTTGGGGCATAAAGTTTCTGAAAGAGGTATTGAAGTTGATAAAGCCAAGGTTGATGCTATTGAAAAGATGCCATGTCCCAAGGACATCAAAGGTATAAGAAGTTTCCTTGGTCATGCCGGATTTTATAGGAGGTTCATTAAGGACTTCTCAAAAATTTCTCGGCCTCTGACTAATTTATTACAAAAAGATATACCATTTGTCTTTGATGATGATTGTGAAGAAGCATTTGAAATACTTAAGAAAGCATTGATCTCTGCACCTATTGTTCAGCCACCTGATTAGAATTTTCCCTTTGAAATTATGTGTGATGCTAGTGATTATGCTGTAGGTGCTGTTCTAGGGCAAAGAGTTGATAAGAAATTAAACGTTATTCAATATGCTAGTAAAACCCTAGACAATGCTCAAAGAAATCATGCTACTACTGAAAAAGAATTCTTAGCAGTTGTATTTGCTTGTGGTAAGTTCAGACCTTATATTGTTGATTCTAAAGTAACTATTCACACTGATCATGCTGCTATTAAATATCTTATGGAAAAGAAAGATGATAAACCTAGACTTATTAGATGGGTTCTCTTGCTACAAGAATTTGACTTACATATTGTTGATAGAAAGGGAGCTGAGAACCCCGTTGCAGACAACTTGTCTAGGTTAGAAAATGTGCTTGATGACCCACTACCTATTGATGATAGCTTTCCTGACGAGCAATTAAATGTCATAAATGCTTCTCAAACTGCTCCATGGTATGCTGATTATGCTAATTACATTGTTGCTAAGTTTATACCAGCTAGTTTCACATACCAGCAAAAGAAAAGGTTCTTCTGTGATTTGAGGCATTACTTTTGGGATGACCCACATCTTTATAAAGAAGGAGTAGATGGTGTTATTAGACATTGTGTACCTGAGCATGAACAGGAACAGATCCTACGCAAGTGTCACTCCGAAGCTTATGGAGGACACCATGCTGGAGATAGAACTGCACATAAGGTATTGCAATCTGGTTTTATTGGCCTACTCTCTTCAAGGATGCCCGTAAGTTTGTATTATCTTGTGATGAATGTCAAAGAATTGGTAATATTAGTAGACGTCAAGAAATGCCTATGAACTATTCACTCGTTATTCAACCATTTGATGTTTGGGGCTTTGACTATATGGGACCTTTTCCTTCATCTAATGGATATACACATATTTTAGTTGTTTTTGATTACGTTACTAAGTGGGTAGAAGCTATTCCAACTAGTAGTGCTGATCATAACACTTCTATTAAAATGCTTAAAGAAGTTATTTTTCCAAGATTTGGAGTCCCTAGATATTTAATGACCGATGGGGGTTCATATTTTATTCATGGTGCTTTCCGTAAAATGCTTGCTAAGTATGATGTTAATCATAGAATTGCATCCCCTTATCACCCTCAGTCTAGTGGTCAGGTAGAATTGAGTAATAGAGAGCTCAAATTAATTTTGCAAAAGACTGTTAATAGATATAGAAACAATTGGTCCAAGAAACTTGATGATGCATTATGGGCCTATAAAACTGCATATAAAAATCCTATGGGTATGTCTCCGTGTAAAATGGTTTATCGAAAAGCATGTCACTTACCTCTCGAAATAGAACACAAAGCATATTGGGCTATTAAAGAGCTCAACTATGATTTTAAACTTGCCGGTGAGAAGAGGTTATTTGATATTATCTCACTCGATGAATGGAGAACCCAAGCCTACAAGAATGCCAAGTTGTTTAAAGAAAAAGTTAAAAGATGGCATGATAAAAGGATACAAAAGCGCGAGTTTATGTAGGTGATTATGTATTGCTATACAGCTCTCATTTAAGATTTTTTGCAGGAAAAATTCTCTCTAAATGGGAAGGTCCTTACGTTATCGAGGAGGTCTATCGTTCCGGTGCCATAAAAATCAACAACTTCGAAGGCACAAATCCGAAGGTGGTGAACGGTCAAAGAATCAAACATTATATCTCAGGTAATCCCATAAATGTTGAAACCAATGTTATTGGAACCGTAACTCCGGAGGAATACATAAGGGACACTTTCCGGAATGTTTCAGACTCCGAAAAGGAATAGGTATGTGGTACGGTAAGTAAACCGACTCCAAAACAGTTTTTAAGGCAATATTTCTCTGTTTTGGAATATTTAGAAAAATAGAAAAATAAGAAGCATTCCGGGAAGGAAACGAGGGCTCCACAAGGGTGGCGGGCGTGCCCTACCCTCCTGGTCGCGCCCCCTACCTCGTGGGCACCTCGTGTGCTCTCCGGACTCCGTTTTCTTACACCACACGTATTTTGGTCGGTAAAAATTCATTATATTATCTCCTAGGGGTTTTGAGTCCCGTATCACGCAATTATCCTCTGTTTGTGTTTTGAGCTGTTGCTGCTGTAGATTAGATCAAGATTTCTTCGCAAGAGTCAGTCGGGGAGAGCCGGGTGTCTGATCCGGCACCGAGATCAATGACAAACAACAATGTTGACCTCTTTGGGCCAGCCACGGAGGAAGAGATGGAGGCTGATTTGAAGAGGATATATGCCATGGAAGAGGATCAAGAAGTCACTTCCTGCTTCCGAGCTGGATTCACAATGGGAGAAATGCAGAGCTCGGCTATTACAAACTCGGTTATCCCTTCCAATGTTAGATTTCTTTCTTATGAGAATATGAAAAAGAGTGTCACTAGTTCTCCCACAGCTATGCAGCACCCTTGGGTGCAGGGAGCTTTGGTTGTTACAGGAAAACTCTGAAAGGAAATAATGGACCTCAAGCAGAAAGTCAATAAGCTCGAGGAGGAGAATCGTATCCTGAGGGGCATCATCGCCAAGAATATCACATCACCATCCCCGAAAAGAGAGACATAATCACATGGGTATGGGCACTCCCCTTGGCAACTGCCAAGCTTGGGGGAGTGCCCCGGTATTGTATCACCATCACTTTTATCTTTACCATTTTTCTTAGTTCAATCCTTTTGGTAATATCTTGATCTAGTAGAATAAAAGTTCTTAGTATGATCTAGTTGTGAGTTTTGCTTTATAATTCCTCCATGTAATCAGGTCCGTGAGCTATATATAATAAATATTAGTGTTGAGTCAAGGGCTTGATTATTTTGCCATGATCCTAAGTGAATAAAAGAAAAGAAAAAGAATAAAAAGGGAAACAAAGAGATCATATGGATCTTATGGAGATTAATGAGCTCACATAGAAAAAGTATGATGAATAAAAGTTGTTGAGAGTTGACAAACATAGTTTTGGTCATCGTTGCAATTAATATGAAGTAATAAAGAAAGAGAGGTCTTCACATATAAATATACTATCTTGGACATCTTTTATGATTGTGAGCACTCATTAAAATATGACATGCTAAAGAGTTGACGTTGGACAAGGAAGACAACATAATGGGTTATGTTTTCTTACATCTAAGATAAATTATATTGTCATGGATCATCCAACATGGTTGAGATTGCCTTTCCCCCTCATGCTAGCCAAATTCATCACACCAAGTAGAGATACTAGTTGTGCTTCCAAATACCCTTAAACCAGTTTGCCATGAGACTCCACCATACCTACCTATGGATTGAGTAAGATCCTCCAAGTAAGTTGTCATTGGTGCAAGCAATAAAAATTGCTCTCTAAATATGTATGACTTATTAGTGTGGGAGAAAATAATCTTTATACGATCGTGTGATATGGAAGAAATAAAAGCGACAGACTGCATAATAAAGGTCCATATCACAAGTGGCAATATAAAGTGACGTTCTTTCGCATTAAGATTTTGTGCATCCAACCATAAAAGCGCATGAAAACCTCTGCTTCCCTCTGTGAAGGGCCTATCTTTTACTTTTATCTCCTACCCTGCATAAGAGTCATGGTGATCTTCACCCTTCCTTTTTACATTTTATCCTTTGGCAAGCACAGTATGTTGGAAAGATCCTGGTATATATGGCTAATTGGATGTGAGTTTTCATGAACTATTATTGTTGACATTACCCTTGAGGTAAAACATTGGGAGGCAAAACTATAAGCCCCTATCTTTCTCTATGTCCGATTAAAACTCCATACCCATAAGTATTGCGTGAGTGTCAGCAATTGTGAAAGACTATATGATAGTTGAGTATGTGGACTTGCTAAAAAGCTCTTATACATTGACTCTTTCCTATGTTATGATAAATTGCAATTGCTCCAATGACTGAGATAATAGTTTGTTAGTTTTCAATGAAGTTTACGATTCATACTTGAAATTGTGATTGAATTATAACTCTAGCATAAGAAATCATATGACAAAAATTATATAAGTTGTTGTTCTAAGAATGATCATGATGCCCTCATGTCCTTATTTTATTTTTATCGACACCTCTATCTCTAAACATGTGGACATATTTTTCGATTTCGGCTTTCGCTTGAGGACAAGCGAGGTCTAAGCTTGGGGGAGTTGATACGTCCATTTTGCATCATGCTTTTATATCGATATTTATTGCATTATGGGCTGTTATTACACATTATGTCACAATACTTATGCCTATTCTCTCTTATTTTACAAGGTTTACATAAAGAGGGAGAATGCCGGCAGCTGGGATTCTGGGCTGGAAAAGGAGCAAATATTAGAGACCTATTCTGCACAGCTCCAAAAGTCCTGAAACTTCACGGAAGACGTTTTAAGAATATATAAAAAATACTGAGCGCAAGAAGTTCACCAGGGGGTCCACACCCTACCCATGAGGGTGGGGGCGCGCCCTACCACCCTAGGCGCGCCCCCTACCTCATGGGCCCCTGGTGGCCCTCTGATGTCCATCTTCTGCTATATGGAGTCTTTTGATGAGGAAAAAATCATAATCCATCTCCTCGGACGAAACTCCGCCGCCACGAGGCGGAACCAATCTAGGGCTCCGGCAGAGCTGTTCTGCCGGGGAAACTTCCCTCCAGGATGGGGAAATCATCGCCATCGTCATCACCAACGCTCCTCTCATCGGGAGAGGGAAATCTCCATCAACATCTTCATCAGCACCATCTCCTCTCAAAACCCTAGTTCATCTCTTGTATCCGATTCTTGTCTTCAAGTCTAGGATTGGTGCTAGTAGGTTGCTAGTAGTGTTAAATACTCCTTGTAGTTGATGCTAGTTGGTTTATTTGGTGGAAGATCATATGTTCATATCCTATATGCATATTAATACCCCTCTGATTATGAACATGATTATGCTTTGTGAGTAGTTACGTTTGTTCTTGAGGACATGGGAGAAGTCTTGCCATTAGTAGTCATGTGAATTTGGTATTCGTTCGATATTTTGATGAGATGTATGTTGTCTCTCCTCTAGTGGTGTTATGTGAACGTCGACTGCATAACACTTCACCATTATTTGGGCCTAGAGGAAGGCATTGGGAAGTAATAAGTAGATGATGGGTTGCTAGAGTGACAGAAGCTTAAACCGTAGTTTATGCGTTGCTTCGTAAGGGGCTGATTTGGATCCATATGTTTCATGCTATGGTTAGGTTTACCTTAATACTTTTGTTGTAGTTGCGGATGCTTGCAATAGAGGTTAATCATAAGTGGGATGCTTGTCCAAGTAAGGACAGTACCCAAGCACCGGTCCACCCACATACCAAATTATCAAAGTACCGAACGCGAATCATACGAACGTGATGAAAACTAGCTTGATGATATTCCCAGGTGTCCTCGGGAGCGCTTTTCTCTATATAAGAGTTTGTCCAGGCTTTTCATTTGCTACAAAAAGGATTGGGCCACCTTGCTGCACTTTATTTACTTTTGTTACTTGTTGCTCGTTACAAATTATCCTATCACAAAACTATCTGTTACCACTTATTTCAGTACTTGCAGAGAATACCTTGCTGGAAACCGCTTATCATTTCCTTCTGCTCCTCGTTGGGTTCGACACTCTTACTTATCGAAAGGACTACGATAGATCCCCTATACTTGTGGGTCATCAGTGGGTTGTGATCCCCTCGGAGCACCCCCCCAGGCACTTCTCCGGCCCATTGGATGTCTTCTGGTCCAAATGAATTCACAAAAAGTTTCACTGCGTTTGGACTCCGTTGGATATTGATTACCTGCGATGTAAAAAATATGCAAAAAAACAGCAACTGGCACATGGCACTATGTCAGTAGGTTAGTACCAAAAATGATGTAAAATGACTATAAAATGATATTAAAACATCCAAGAATGATAATATAACAGCATGGAACAATCAAAAATTATAGATACGTTGGAGATGTATCAGCCTCCGGCCCCCATCTTCTGCTATATGAAGGGTTTTGACCTAGAAGAAAAAATTAAGAGAGTACTTTTGAGATGAAGCGTCATCTTCTCGAGGCAGAACCTGGGCAAGAGCACTTTAGCTCTCCGACCGACCGATTCCACCGGGGACACTTCCCTCTGGGAGGGGGAAATCAAAGCCATCGATATCACCAACAACCCTCTAATCGTGGGAGGATCAATCTTCATCAACATCTTCGCTAGCACCATCTCATCTCAAACCCTAGTTCATCTCTTGTATTCGATCTTTGTCTCAAAACCTCATATTGGTACCTGTGGGTTGCTAGTAGTGTTGATTACATCTCGTAGTTGATGCTAGTTGGTTTATTTGGTGCAAGATTATGTGTTCAGATCCTTGATGATATTCAATACCCCTCTAATCTTGAATATGAATATCATTTGTGAGTAGTTACTTTTGTTTTGAGCACATGGTAGAAGTCTTGTTATAAGTAATCATGTGCATTTGGTATTTGTTCGATATTTTGATGATATGTATGTTTTTTCTTCCTTTAGTGATGTCATGTGAACATCGACTACATGACACTTCACCATACTTGGGCCTAATGGAAGGCCTTGTGGAGTAATCAGTAGATGATAGGTTGCTAGAGTGACAGAATCTTAAACCCTAGTTTATGTGTTATTCCATAAGGGGCTAATTTGGATCCATATGTTTCATGCTATGGCTGGATTTATCTTAACTCTTCTTTTTAGTTGTGGATGCTTGTGAGAGGGGGTAATCATACGTGGGAGGCTTGTTCAAGTAACAATAGCACCCAAGCACCGGTCCACCCACATATGAAATTATCAAAGTAGCGAACGCGACTCAAATAAACGTGATGAAAGTAACTAGATGATAATTCCCATGTGTCATCAAGAACACTTTGCTTATTATAAGAGACCATTTCGGCTTGTCCTTTGCTACAAAAAGGATTGGGCCACCTTGCTGCACCTTTTTTACCATTGCTACTTGTTGCTTGTTACAAATTACCTTGCTATCAAACTATCTGTTACCAATAATTTTAGTGCTTGTAGAGAATACCTTGCTGAAAACCACTTGTCATTTCCTTCTGCTCCTCGTTGGGTTCGACACTCTTACTTATCGAAAGTACTACGATTGATCCCCTATACTTTTGGGTCATCAGGTTTCACCATTTTATCCACCCGCAGAGATTCATAACTCTGATTGGGCTGAAATTTTCAGTGGACTTTTTCCATAAAAATAGCTTTCTTGCGGCCAGCAAAGAGCTCCAACCAATCTCCACACCCCTCACGCGGGTGCCCCATAGGTAGGGGCCTGACCGTGTAAGGAGGTCACGCTGAGCCCCTGGAGCTCCTCTCTAGGTGGGGCCAGGTCCCCTGGTTCTGTTATTTTCTAGAAAAAATCACCGTAAATCCCCGTGCATTTTTTATCTCCATAAATATGGATTTTCTATAAAACAAAAAAGATGCAAAAAACAACTGGCTCTCGGCACTAATTAGTATGTTAGTCCAATAAAAGTAATATAAAAGTGCAATAAAACCATATATAACTTATGTGAATATAGCATGAATACTTCATAAATTATAGATATGTTTGAGACGCATCACAGCTCTACCAATTGTGCGACCTCGGCCACTTGCCTTAGCCTCTTTATTCATCCAACCGGTCCTATAGTATATCATCACAGTGTCAAATAAGGGTTGCAATGTAAGAATGTAAAGACATGGGTGCTCGACTCAGTGTGTCCCATGTTGTCTTCGTTGGGTGCTCGACTCGGTGCGTCTCGTGTCTTCTTCGTCAAGTGTGAAAGGGAGGTTGATAACCCACAAGTATAGGGGATCGCAACAGTTTTCAAGGGTAGAGTATTCAACCCAAATTTATTGATTCGACACAAGGGGAGCCAAAGAATATTCTCAAGTATTAGCAGCTGAGTTGTTAATTCAACCACACCTAGAAACTTAATATCTGCAGCAAAGTATTTAGTAGCAAAGTACTATGATAGTAGTGGTAGCGGTGGCAAAAGTAACGGCAGCAGTTTTGGTTTTATAGTGATTGTAACAGTAGCAACGGGAAAGTAAATAAGCGAAGAACAATATATGAAAAGCTCGTAGGCAATGCATCAGTGATGGATAATTATGTCGGGTGCGATTCCTCTTGCAATAGTTATAACATAGGGTGACACAGAACTAGCTCCAGTTCATCAATGTAATGTAGGCATGTCTTCCGAATATAGTCATACGTGCTTATGGAAAAGAACTTGCATGACATCTTTTTTCCTACCCTCCCATGGCAGCGAGGTCCTATTGGAAACTAAGGGATATTAAGGCCTCCTTTTAATAGAGTACCGGACCAAAGCATTAACACATAGTGAATACATGAACTCCTCAAACTACGGTCATCACCGGTAAGTATCCCGATTATTGTCACTTCGGGGTTAACGGATCATAACACATAATAGGTGACTATAGACTTGCAAGATAGGATCAAGAACTCATATATATTCATGAAAACATAATAGGTTCAGATCTGAAATCATGGTACTCGGGCCCTAGTGACAAGCATTAAGCATAGCAAAGTCATAGCAACATCAATCTCAGAACATAATGGATACTAGGGATCAAACCCTAACAAAACTAACTTGATTACATGAACAATACATGAAAATCTCGTAGGCAATGCATCAGTGATGGATAATTATGTCGGGTGCGATTCCTCTTGCAACAGTTATAACATAGGGTGACACAGAACTAGCTCCAGTTCATCAATGTAATGTAGGCATGTATTCCGAATATAGTCATACGTGCTTATGGAAAAGAACTTGCATGCCATCTTTTGTCCTACCCTCCCATGGCAGCGAGGTCCTATTGAAAACTAAGGGATATTAAGGCCTCCTTTTAATAGAGTACCAGACCAAAGCATTAACACATAGTGAATACATGAACTCCTCAAACTACGGTCATCACCGGTAAGTATCCTGATTATTGTCACTTCTGGGTTAACGGATCATAACACATAATAAGTGACTATAGAGTTGCAAGATAGGATCAAGAACTCACATATATTCATGAAAACATAATAGGTTCAGATCTAAAATCATGGCAATCGGGCCCTAGTGACAAGCATTAAGCATAGCAAAGTCATAGCAACATCAATCTCAGAACATAGTGGATACTAGGGATCAAACCCAAACAAAACTAACTTGATTACATGATAAATCTCATCCAACCCATCACCGTCCGGCAAGCCTACGATGGAATTACTCACGCACGGTCGTGAGCATCATGAAATTGGTGATGGAGGTAGGTTGATGATGACGATGGCGATGGATTCCCCTCTCCGAAGCCCCGAACGAACTCCAGATCAGCCCTCCTGAGAGAGATTAGGGCTTGGCGGCGGCTCCATATCATAAAACGCGATGAATCCTTCTCTCTTGTTTTTTCTCCCCGACGTGAATATATGGAGTTGGAGTTGATGCCGGTGGAGCGTCAGGGGGCCCACGAGGCAAGGGGCGCGCCCCCACCCTTGTGGACAGGGTGTGGGCTCCTTGGCCTTGATTCTTTTGCCAGTATTTTTTATATATTCCAAAAATATTCTTCGTCGATTTTCAGGTCATTCCAAGAAATTTTATTTCTGCACAAAAATAACACCATGGCAATTTTGCTAAAAACAGCGTCAGTCCGGGTTAGTTCCATTCAAATCATGCAAGTTAGAGTCCAAAACAAGGGCAAAAGTGTTTTGAAAAGTAGATATGTTGGAGATGTATCAACTCCCCCAAGCTTAAACCTTTGCTTGTCCTGAAGCAATTCAGTTGACAAACTGAAAGTGATAAAGAATTTTTTTTACAAACTCTGTTTGCTCTTGTTGTTGTAAATATGTAAAGCCAGCATTCATGGTTTCAGCAAATATTATGAACTAACCATATTCACAATAACATTTAGGTCTCCTGTTTACTCATATCAATAACATAATCAACTAGCGAGCAATAATAATAAATCTCGGATGACAACACTTTCTCAAAACAATCATAATATGATATAACAAGATGGTATCTCGCTAGCCCTTTCTGAGACCGTAAAACATAAATGCAGAGCACCCCTGAAGATCAAGGGCTGACTGGAAATTGTAATTCATGGTAAAAGAGATCCAGTCAAGTCATAATCAATGTAAACTAACAATAATACATGCAAATGACAGCGGTGCTCTCCAGCTGGTGCTTTTTAATAAGAGGGTGATGACTCAACATAAAAGTAAATAGATAGGCCCTTCGCAGAGGGAAGCAGGGATTTGTAGAGGTGCCAGAGCTCGATTTGAAATAGAGATGAATAATATTTTGAGTGGTATACTTTCATTGTCAACATAACAACCGAGAGATCTCGATATCTTCCATGCTACACACATTATAGGCGATTCCCAAGCAGAATGGTAAAGTTTATACTCCCCCACCACCAACAAGCATCAATCCATGGCCTGCCCGAAACAACAGGTGCCTCCAACTAACAACAATCCTGGGGGAGTTTTGTTTGCAATTATTTTGATTTGATTTGAGCATGGGACTGAGCATCCCGGTGACCAGCCATTTTCTCGTGAGTGAGGAGCGGAGTCCACTCCTCTTGAGAATAATCTTCCTAGCATGGAAGATACAGACATCCCTAGTTGATACATGAGCTATTCGAGCATACAAAACAGAATTTTTATTTGAAGGTTTAGAGTTTGGCACATACAAATTTACTTGGAACGGCAGGTGGATACCGCATATAGGAAGGTATTGTGGACTCATATGGAATAACTTTTAGGGTTTATGGAGTTGGATGCACAAGTAGTATTCTCGCTTAGTACAAGTGAAGGCTAGAAAGAGACTGGGAAGCGACCAGCTAAAGAGCGACAACAGTCATGAACATGCATTAAAATTAATCAACACTGAATGCAAGCATGAGTAGGATATAATTCACCATGAACAGAAATATCGTGGAGGCTATGTTGATTTTGTTTCAACTACATGCATGAACATGTGCCAAGTCAAGCCACTCGAATCGTTCAAAGGAGGATACCACCCTATCATACCGCATCACAACCATTTTAATAGCATGTTGGCACGCAAGGTAAACCATTATAAACTCCAAGCAAATTAAGCATGGCATGGGCAACTATAATCTCTAATTGTCACTGCAAACATGTTTCATTCATAATAGGTTGAATCTGGAACGATGAACTAATCATATTTACAAAAACAAGAGAGGTTGAGTTCATACCAGCTTTTCTCATCTCAACCAGTTCATCATATATCGTCATTATTGCCTTTCACTTGCACGACCAACCGGTGTGGATAATAATAATAGTGCACGTGCATTGGACTAAGCTAGAATCTGCAAGCATTCAATAGAAGGGAGAAGACAAGCTAATATGGGCTCTTTGTTAGATCGACAATAATGCATATGAGAGCCACTCAACATTTTCATCATGGTCTTCTCCTCTCGACCCCCAAGGAAAAGAAAGGAGATAAAACTATTTACACGGGAAAGCTCCCAACAAGCAAAAGAAGAACGAGAAATCTTTTTGGGTTTTCTTTTTTAATTACTACTACTGCTGGCATGGAAAGTAAACTAGCTAAAAGCTACAACTATTTTTTTTGTTTTCTTAAGGTTTTTCAAACACACAAGAAGAATGCCAAAAAAAGAAGTTAAACTAGCATGGATGATACAATGAAAAAGTATGAGCACCGACAACTGGCATGAGTGTGTGAGCATGAATGTAATGTCGGTGAGAAATACGTACTCCCCCAAGCTTAGGCTTTTGGCCTAAGTTGGTCTATGGCCACGGACCAAAACTGCCCTCTCCGGTGTACTGAGGAGGGTCTTCGGGGTGCCACTGGTTGGCGATCTCCTCCGGATCCCGCTGATAAACAGACTGACGGTGAGGATCAGATAGTGGCTCCGGCTCTAGAGCTGATGCCAGGCTCTGGTATGCCTGAACGGCCTCCGGCGAAACAAGGTGCGTGCCTGAAAATATGTTGAACAAAGAGGGAGAAGGCAAGGTAATAGTCTCAAAGTGATTCTTATCAAACATCGGTCTATAGTTAAGCATCTTCTTCTTATTCTTAACAATAAAATCATGTGCTACCATGCTCTTATAATCTAGAAAAATATGAGGTAGCAACTTTTCCTCTTTCTCATAATGCCTAATAGGTATGTTAAAGTGTGCAGCAAGGCACGAGGCGAAGATGCTTCCTAGGATGGGACCCTTTGTATGGTTCAGATTTAACCGTTTAGCAACGATAGCGGCTAAACTAAAAGTGGTATCACGAAACAAAGCATGGCGCAAAATAACAATATCAGGAGCATTAAGATTTCCACAGTTCCTGCGACCAATTAAGCATCTACTAGCAAATATTGCAAAGTAACAAAGAACAGGAAAATGTAAGCTAGTGATTCTTGCATCAGAAACTTTCCTCGTTTCCCCTACAGCAATTATATCAATAAATCCCTCCACATCATTACAATGTGGTTCCTCTATGCTGCCCTCAAAGGGTATCCTACAAACCCGGCAAAAATCATAAAGTGACATCTCCTTATGCTCATCATATAAATAAAACTCCACCGAAGGTGGTGATCTCCTAGCATGTAAATGTAAATTTTGCACAAAAATATTGGTGATTTGGAGATACTGTTCACGCTGGTCGTGGAGGAAGTCGGTGAGGCCTGCATTCTCATCCAAATAATAAAAATCTTCATAAATCTCAGCTTCTCTTAAGAACTCATCACAAGGCCATTCACACGGCCGAACATCCACAGTACGAGGGAGATTATACTTGGGCTTCTTGCTTATCCTTAGAGCTTCGGCTCGATGAGCCCCTAAAAAATCTCTTCATCTTTTTCTGAAAATTTTAGTAACTTAAAATAAAAGTGAACCAAACTCAACAAAATTGATAGCAACTACTCCTACAAGTGCCTAGAGGCCATATCATGCATTAAAACTACTTTTGACCACATAAATTTGACATGCAATCTCAAGAACGGGGTCACCTAAGCAGCAATAATTTGCAATAAATAAAGCACTAGAACAAAAACTAATTGGACCATTGGAGGAGTCACATACCGAAGAACAATCCCCCAAAGCAGTTTTGTGAATGGAACTTTGAGAAAGAAGATCGAAAATGGCAGCAAGATGAGCTAGAACACGGGTTTGAGCTGGTGGATGATTTCTTCTGGAGGAAGACGAAGTGTGTGGGTGCAAGAATAAGTGGAGGGGACCCAGGTGGGGTCCATGAGGCAGGGGGCGCGCCCAGGCGGTAGGGCGTGCCCTCCACCCTCGTGGGCATGCGGTGGGTCCCCCTGGTATGTTCTCAGTGCCAATAATTCTTAAATATTCTGGAAAAAAATCATATTTCATTTTGAGGGCATTTGGAGAACTTTTGTTTTCGGGGTATTTTTTTATTGCAAGGATAATTCAGAAAACAGATAGAAAATACTATTTTTACTTTATTTAATATAAATAACAGAAAGTAAAAAGAGGGTACAGAAGGTTGTGCTTTCTAACTTCATCCATCTCATGATCATCAAAAGGAATCCACTAACAAGGTTGATCAAGTCTTGTTAACAAACTCATTCCGAATCACATGAAACCGGAGAAATTTCGAATAACACTAGGTTACCTCAACGGGGATATGCACGTCCCCAACAATAAGAATATCATATTTCTTCTTGACAGTAGAAAGAGGAAATTCAAAACCTCCAATAGTAATTGTGGAAATTTTTCCAATAGAATTGATACTGTGGACTTGAGGTTGTTTCCTCGGAAAGTGTACCGTATGCTCATTACAATTAACATGAAAAGGGACATTGCCTTTGTTGCAATCAATAACAGCCCCTGCAGTATTAAAAAAGGGTATACCAAGGATAATCGACATACTATCATGCTCGGAATATCAAGAATAACAAAGTCCGTTAAAATAGTAACGTTTGCAACCACAACAGGCACATCCTCACAAATACCGACGGGTATAGCAGTTGATTTATCAGCCATTTGCAAAGATATTTCAATAGGTGTCAACTTATTCAAATCAAGTCTACGATATAAAGAAAGAGGCTGATGACCCACAAGTATAGGGGATCTATCATAGTCCTTTTGATAAGTAAGAGTGTGGAACCCAACAAGGAGCAGAAGGAAATGATAAGCAGTTTTCAGTAAGGTATTCTCTGCAAGCACTAAAATTATCGGTAACAGATAGTTTTGTGATAAGGTAATTTGTAAGGAGTAGCAAGTAATAAAAGTAAATAAGGTGCAGCAAGATGGCCCAATCCTTTTTGTAGCAAAGGACAATCCTATACAAACTCTTATATGAAGGAAAGCGCTCCCGAGGACACATGAGAATTATTGTCAAGCTAGTTTTCATCACGATCATATGATTCGCGTTCGGTACTTTGATAATTTGATATGTGGGTGGACCGGTGCTTGGGTACTGTCCTTACTTGGACAAGCATCCCACTTATGATTAACCCATATTGCAAGCATCCGCAACTACAACAGAAGTATTAAGGTAAACCTAACCGTAGCATGAAACATATGGATCCAAATCAGCCCCTTACGAAGCAACACATAAACTAGGGTTTAAGCTTCTGTCACTCTAGCAACCCATCATCTACTTATTACTTTCCAATGCCTCCCTCTAGGCCCAAACAATGGTGAAGTGTCATGTAGTCGACGTTCACATGACACCACTAGAGGGATGACAACATACATCTCATCAAAATATCGAACGAATACCAAATTCACACAACTACTAATAGCAAGACTTCTCCCATGTCCTCAGGAACAAACATAACTACTCACAAAGCATATTCATGTTCATAATCAGAGGGGTATTAATATACATAATGGATCTAAACATATGATCTTCCACCAAGTAAACCGACTAGCATCAACTACAAGGAGTAATCAACACTACTAGCAACCCACACGTACCAATCTGAGGTTTGGATACAAAGATTGGATACAAGAGATGAACTAGGGTTTGAGATGAGATGGTGCTGGTGAAGATGTTGATGGATATTGACCCCCTCCTGATGAGAGGATCATTGGTGATGACGATGGTGCTAATTTCCCCCTCCCGGAGGGAAGTTTCCCCGGCAGAACAGCTCCACCGGAGCCCTAGATTGGTTCCGCCTCGTGGCGGCGGAGTCTCCTCCCGGAAGCTTGCTTATGATTTTTTCCTCGACGAAAGACTCCATATAGCAGAAGATGGGCATCGGAGGGCCACCAGGGGGCCCACGAGGAAGGGGGCACGCCCAGGGGGGTAGGGCGTGCCCCCACCCTCGTGGTCAGGGTGTGGCCCCCCTCTGGAACTCCTTGCGCTCAGTATTTTTTATATATTCTGGAAATAGCTTCCGTGAAGTTTCAGGACTTTTGGAGCTGTGCAGAATAGGTCTCTAATATTTGCTCCTTTTCCAGCCCAGAATCCCAGCTGCCGGCATTCTCCCTCTTCATGTAAACCTTGTAAAATAAGAGAGAATAGGCATAAGTATTGTGACATAATGTGTAATAACAGCCCATAATGCAATAAAGATTGATATAAAAGCATGATGCAAAATGGACATATCAACTCCCCCAAGCTTAGACCTCACTTGTCCTCAAGCGAAAGCCGAAATCGAAAAATATGTCCACATGTTTAGAGATAGAGGTGTCAATAAAAATAAAATACAGACATGAGGGCATCATGATCATTCTTAGAACAACAACATATATATATTGTCATATGATCTCTTATGCTAAAGTAAAAATTCAATCACAATTTCAAGTATGAATCATAAACTTCATTGAGAACCAACAAACCCTAATCTGAGTCATTGAGGCAATTGCAATTTATCATAACATAGGAAAGAGTCATTATAAGAGCTTTTCAGCAAGCCCACATACTCAACCATCTTTTAGTATTTCACAATTGCTAACACTCACACAATATTTATGGGTATGAAGTTTTAATCGGACATAGAGAAAGATAGGGGCTTATAGTTTTGCCTCCCAACGTTTTACCTCAAGGGTAATGTCAACAATAATAGTTCATGGAGACTCACATCCAATTAGCTATATATATCAGGATCTTTCCAACATATTGTGCTTGCCAAAGGATAAAATGTAAAAAGGAAAGGTGAAGATCACCATGACTCTTATGTAAGGTAGAAGATAAAAGTAAAAGATAGGCCCTTCGCAGAGGGAAGCAGAGGTTTTCATGCGCTTTTATGGTTGGATTCACAAAATCTTAATGCAAAAGAACGTCACTTTATATTGCCACTTGTGATATGGACCTTTATTATGTAGCCTGTCGCTTTTATTTCTTCCATATCACAAGATCGTATAAAGCTTATTTTCTCCGCACTAATAAGTTATACATATTTAGAGAGCAATTTTTATTGCTTGCACCGATGACAACTTACTTGAAGGATCTTACTCAATCTATAGGTAGATGTGGTGGACTCTCATGGCAAAACTGGGTTTAGGGATATTTGGAAGCACAAGTAGTATCTCTACTTGGTGCAAAGAAATTGGCTAGCATGAGAGGGAAAGGCAAGCTCAACATGTTGGATGATCCATGACAATATAATTTATCTCAGATTAAAGAAAACATAACCCATTACGTTGTCTTCCTTGTCTAACATCAACTCTTAGCATGTCATACTTTAATGAGTGCTCACAATCATAAAAGATGTCCAAGATAGTATATTTATATGTGAACCTCTCTTTCTTTATAACTTCTTATTAATTGCAACGATGACCAAAACTATGTTTGTCAACTCTCAACAACTTTTATTCATCATACTCTTTATATGTGAGCTCATTACTCTCCATAAGATCCATATGATCTCTTTATTTCTTTTTATTCTTTCTCTTTATATTTTATTCCCTCAAGATCATAGCAAAATAATCAAGCCCTTGACTCAACACTAATCTTTATTATATATAGCTCACGGACTTGATTACATAGAAGGATCATAAAGCAAAACTCACAACTAGATCATACTAAAACTTTATTCTACTAGATCAAGATATTATCAAAAGGATCGAACTAAGAAAAATGGTAAAGATAAAAGTGATGGTCATACGATACCGGGGCACTCCACCAAGCTTGGCAGTTGCCAAGGGGAGTGCCCATACCCCTGTGATTATGTTTCTTTCTTAGTTGGTGAAGAAGGTGGAGTTGTTGATGATGGATAGTCGCACATCGACCGTAGGAGGTCCTCCAACTTGCGGATAATGCCCTTGAGTGCGATGATATGCTCCTTCAACAAAATATTTTCACGTGTGAGATACTTGTTTTGTATATGAGCTAACTCAATCATCTTGTAAGCTTCAATCTCAGTTGGGGTAAGAAGATTGTGATCAAGTTGAAGGATGTCTTCTGCTGCCGGAACTTGGTCCTCCGTGGCCTTCTTGATCCCTTCATCCTTGTTGGTCTCCATAGGTTCTTCCCTCTTCAGTTCTATCTTCATTAGCCAAGCATCGTTGTCACCATTGTTGGAGGAGGGGGGACAACATGATGCCTGGCCTTGGCAACCCTGACAGAAAACAGCTCGAAACAAAGACAAGAGATATTTGCGTGATACAGTGATCAAAACCTTCGAGAGATTATATAATGAATTTTTACCGATCAAAAGAAGTATCGTGCAAGAAAATGGAGTCCGGAGAGCACACGAGGTGCCCACGAGGGAGGGGCGTGCCTAGGGGGCAGGGCGCGCCTCCCACCCTCGTGGGAGCCTCGTGTCCTTTCCGGTCTGCTTCTTATTTTCCTATTTTTCTAAATATTCCAAAACAAATAAATATTGCCATTAGGACTGTTTTGGAGTCGGTTTACTTAACGTACCACGTACCTGTTCCTTTTAGGAGTCTGAAACGTTCCGGAAAGTGTCTCTTATGTATTCCTCCAGGGTTACGGTTTCAATAATATTAGTTTCAACATTTATAGGATTACCTGAGATATAATGTTTGATTCTTTGACCGTTTACCACCTTCAGATTTGTGCCTTCGAAGTTGTTGATTTTTATGGCACCGGAACGATAGACCTCCTCGATAACATAAGGGCCTTCCCATTTAGAGAGAAGTTTGCCTGCAAAAAATCTTAAACGAGAGTTCTATAGCAATACATAATCACCTACATTGAACTCACGCTGTTGTATCCTTTTATCATGCCATCTTTTAACTTTTTCTTTAAACAGCTTGGCATTTTCATAAGCCTGGGTTCTCCATTCATCAAGTGAGATAATGTCAAATAACCTCTTCTCACCAGAAAGTTTGAAGTCATAATTGAGCTCTTTAATAGCCGAATATGCCTTATGTTCTAATTCAAGAAGTAAGTGACATGTTTTACCATAAACCATTTTATATGGAGACATACCCATAGGATTTTTATATGCAGTTCTATAAGCCCATAAGGCATCATCTAGTTTCTTGGACCAATTCTTTCTAGATCTGTTAACAGTCTTTTGCAAAATTAATTTGAGCTCTCTGTTACTTAATTCTACTTGACCACTACACTGTGGGTGATAAGGAGATGCAATTCTATGATTAACATCATACTTAGCAAGCATTTTACGAAAGGCACCATGAATAAAGTGTGAACCACCATCAGTCATTAAATATCTAGGGACTCCAAACCTTGGGAAAATAACTTCTTTAAGCATCTTAATAGAGGTGTTATGATCAGCACTACTAGTTGGAATAGCTTCTACCGACTTAGTAACGTAATCAATAGCAACTAAAATATGTGTATACCCATTAGAGGAAGGAAAAGGTCCCATATAATCAAAGCCCCAGACATCAAATGGTTCAATAACAACTGTATAATTCATAGGCATTTCTTAACGTCTACTGATATTACCAATTATTTGACATTCATCACAAGACAAGACAAACTTACGGGCATCCTTGAAGAGAGTAGGCCAATAAAAATCGGATTGCAATACCTTATCAGCAGTTCTATCTCCAGCATGGTGTTCTCCATAAGCCTTGGAGTGACACTTGCGTAGGATCTGTTCCTGTTCATGCTCAGGTACACAACGTCTAATAATACCATCTACTCCTTCTTTATAAAGATGTGGGTCATCCCAAAAGTAATGTCTCAAATCATAGAAGAACTTTTTCTTTTGCTGGTATGTGAAACTAGGTGGAATAAATTTAGCAACAATATAATTAGCATAATCAGCATACCATGGAGCAGTACGAGAAGCATTTATGACATTTAATTGTTCATCAGGAAAGCTATCATCAATAGGTAGTGGGTCATCAAGAACATTCTCTAACCTAGACAAGTTGTCTACAACGGGGTTCTTAGCTCCCTTTCTATCAATAATATGCAAGTCAAATTCTTGTAGCAAGAGAACCCATCTAATAAGTCTTGGTTTAGCATCTTTATTTTCCATAATATATTTAATAGCAGCATGATCAGTGTGAAAATTTACTTTAGAATCAACAATGTAAGGTCTGAACTTATCACAAGCAAAAACAACTGCTAAAAATTCCTTTTCAGTGGTAGCATAATTTCTCTGGGCATTGTCTAGAGTTTTACCATCATATTGAATAACATTTAATTTCTTATCCACTCTTTGCCCTAGAACAGCCCCTACAGCATAATCACTAGCATCACACATAATTTCAAAGGGTAAATTCCAATAAGATGGATGAACAATATGTGCAGAAATCAATGCTTTCTTAAGTATTTCAAATGCTTCTACACAATCATCATCAAAGACAAAAGGAATATCTTTTTGTAATAGATTAGTCAGAGGCCGAGAAATTTTTGAGAATTCCTTAATGAACCTCCTATAAAAACCGGTGTGACTGAGGAAGCTTCTTATACCTTTAATGTCCTTGGGACATGGCATCTTTTCAATAGCGTCGACTTTAGCTTTGTCAACTTCAATACCTCTTTCAGAAATTTTATGCCCCAAGACAATACCTTCATTAACCATAAAGTGGCGTTTCTCCCAATTCAGAACAAGATTAGTTTCTTCACATCTCTGCAAAACTCGATCAAGGTTGCTTAAGAAATCATCAAAAGAGGATCCATAAACAGAGAAATGATCCATGAACACCTCACAAATCTTTTCACAAATGTCAGAGAATATAGCCATCATGCATCTTTGAAAGTTAGAAGGTGCATTACATAAACCAAAAGGCATACGTCTATAAGCAAAAGTACCGAAAGGGCAAGTAAAAGTGGTCTTTGATTGATCATCATCTGACACAGGTCTTTGAGAAAAGCCAGAGTAACCATCTAGAAAGCAAAAATGTGTATGTTTGGATAATCTTTCTAGCATTTGATCAATAAAAGGCAAGGGGTAATGATCTTTTTAGTAGCCTTATTTAATTTGCGGAAATCAATTACCATCCTATAACCTGTAATAATTCTTTGTGAGATCACTTCATCTTTATCATTAGGAACAATAGTAATACCTCCCTTCTTAGGGACACGATGGACATGACTTACCCACTTACTATCAGCAATGGGATAAATTATACCTACCTCAAGGAGCTTTAATATTTCCTTTCTTACCACTTCTTTCATCTTAGGATTCAGCCATCGTTGGGGATCAATAACTGGTTTGGCGTCTTCCTCCAAATTTATTTTGTGTTGACATAGAGTAGGACTAATGCCCTTAAGGTCATCAAGAATATATCCAATAGCAGCATGGTGCTTCTTCAGAGTTTTCAATAATTTCTCTTCCTCCTTCTCTGAAAGGTTAGCACTAATAATAACAGGATATATCTTCTTTTCATCAAGATAAGCATATTTAAGAGTATCAGGTAATGGTTTAAGCTCAAACACGGGATCACCCTTGGGTGGAGGAGGATCCCCTAGGATTTCAACAGGCAAGTTGTGTTTCAGAATAGGTCCCTGTTTAAAGAATACTTCATCTATTTCCCTTCTTTCATTCATGAACATATCATTTTCATGGTCTAGCAAATATTGTTCTAAGGGATCAGTAGGAGGCACGGCAATAGAAGCAAGACCAATAATTTCATCTTTACTAGGCAATTCTTTATCATGGGGTTGTCTACGAAATTTAGCAAAATTAAACTCATGAAACATATCCCCTAAGACAACAGAAACAATATCCTTATTGCAGTCTAACTTAGCATTGACAGTATTCAAGAAGGGTCTTGTCGTGGAATTGTCACGGCAGATGTCCTAGTGTGAGGACTTAGTCGTGAGGCCAACACATCAATGTGGTAGCTTGAGAGGGGTTGATCTCAGGACAAGAGATGCGAGGTGGATCATCACACAAGACAAGGATTTAGACAGCTTCGGGCCCCGGGAAACATCATCCGGAATAGCCCTACATGTTGTTTGTGGCTAGGTCTCATTATGCTCATGAGGGAGTCGCCGCATAAACCGGCTCTCCTCTAGTTGTGTCTAGCCTTAGCTATTATTTTCTGCCCCCCTTTGGGGAGCCCTGCCCCTCCTTATATATTTTGAAGGGGCAGTTTACATGACTAGTCCTAGTTGGATTAGGATTACTCTATTACAAGTGGAGTCCTAGTCTTGCTTCCTTTGTAGGAGAATATTCCTTGTGCTTTCCTCATAAACCGGCCCACCATTAACATGAACCGGCCTTCCGGGCCTTGGGCCTTGTCATCCGTCTGACCCGCCCGCCGGATCACCAGTGAGTCATAATGTTCAGGCGGGTTGCTTGTAAACCGCCAAGTCAGGGCGGGTCACCAGTGAATCGCCAAGTGTCAGCCGGGTCTCAAGTAAACCGCCAAGTCCGGCCAGGTCATATTTCCGGCCGGGTCATACCGCGGGGTGTATCCCCAACATTAGCCCCCAGTTTAATTTGGATTCATCCTTGTTAAAGTGATCCTAATCATCCTTAAGTCCTTGTCATTTCCTTCTTCTAGAAAATCCGGGTCAATAGGCCAGTTTCATAATCAATTTGCTGACATTGGTTTGTCACAGAAAAAATATTATGAAGAATAATTCATTTGACTCAGCTCCCAATGCTTTAACAGAAATATTGGTCCTTAAAATACTCATCTGATCTTTAGCCGGTTTAAGGATGTAGAACTTGTCGATATAAGAATGTAGAACCTTGCCGGTTTATCATTGCCGGTTTACAAATATTGATGGCACCGGGTCATAGTTGTAGTTAACATTAAGCTTGAAAATATACCTCTTATATGCCTATCACTTGTAGCCCCCAAGTCTTAAGAAGGTAGCATAGCAACAGCTTAAGACTTGCTTCAATATAAATATCACAATCTTGGAGAAATCCAATTTATTCATCCCAATCATTAGTCATAAACTGAGTATTCCATATATGTAGCCCCCAAGTGCCGGGTTTTCATGCTTGCAGCAACCTGGGACTTGTAATTACCTGATGCTCATAAAACTTCAACCAGTGTAGCCCCCAAGGGCCGGGTCGTTATGCAATAATGAGCAGCGACTTTGTAAATATAATCATGTAAATTTTGAACAGCAACGTGTATCCCCCAAGGGCCAGCTCAGTAAGATAATATTGAGCTGGGACTTGATATATACTTCAATGCAAATAACATCATATGATGTAACCCCCATCATGGGGCTTGAACCCACGTCCACAAGGTTAAGAGCCTTGTGCTTTACCAACTGAGCAGTGGACCCTCACTACAAAAAAATACACTTCCGTGATGATACGTGTTTGTCACAGTAGGTCGCTTTTTTGTCATGAATGTACATCCATGACAAATTTATGACAGAATCAAGATAGTCATACCTGTGCTGTCGTAGAAGTGTTCCATGACATTACCAAAATTATCATCACAGAAGTGTCCACTTCCATGACAATAAATCGCGCGTCACAGAAGTGCTTTCGTCAAGGGTGACCGACACATGGCATCCACCGTAACGGAACGCCATTAAGCTATTGGGTCGGATTTTGGATCCGATAACCCGTTAACAGCCCCGACCAATGGGGATTTTCCACGTGTAAAATCATCATTGGCTAGAGGAAACACGTGTCGGCTCATCATTGGGACAGATGTCATCCACTCACTGGACAGAAGGCGCCTATGATACGTCGAAATGTGGCACGGCCCAACAGTGGCCCATTCCTGCGAAAAGGCCGGCCCATTTGACTTGGTCAAAAGCTGGCGGGCCGGCCCATGGAAAGCCTGTTAACGGCATGTTCGCATATAGCCCATTTACAGCCCGCTAACCCAAGACCCGTTATGCCCTATCCGAATTGGGGCCAGTAGCGTCATCTGGGCCGTCCAATATGATTCTAGCCCGTTTTCACTTCTGGCCCATGTATTGCCCATGACGTCTTTCGGCCCATATGAGGCCCTTTGTAACTCTTGGCCCATTAGCGGCCCGTGCTGAAACTGTCCCATAATGAACAGTGTATTACTTTACACCCATTAACGGCCCGTGGTGAAACTGGCCCGTAATGAACAGTGTATCACTTTATACCCATTAATGGCCCGTTATTCCGTTGGGCCGTTTCCAGCCTAAGTTAACTTTCGGCCTTCTGAGGGCCCATTTATTCTTGGGCTCATTTGCAGCATTCGGTTACTTACGGCCCGTTACTGTCATTTTCTGTTTGTGGGCCAAATTCAGCCCATCGTTATAGTTGGCCCGTTTGTGGACCGTTAGTCTGTTGGGCCATTTTCATAGCATCACCAAATACGGCCTATTAACGACCCGTTATGGTCAGCCCATAAAACGTACGATTTCCATTAAAGGCCCGTATACGGCCCATTAAAGGCCCGTACAAGACCCATAAATGAGCTGACGGCCCATGGATCCTACGAGACGTACAAGGCCCATGGATCCTACGAGACGTACAAGGCCCATGGATCCTATGAGACGTAGAAGGCCCATGGATCCTATGAGACGTAGAAGGCCCATGGATCCTACGAGACGTAGAAGGCCCATGGATCCGACGACCCGTGAAGGGCCATGGTCGGGCGAATTGGCCCCCGTTTGAATGATATAGCATATTCAAAGAATTATCCTACTCAATACTATCACCTCTAAAAAGCCTACACTATTACAACAAAGAGATCAAGGCATAGAAAGGTAGAGTAATCCTACACTATACAATAAAGAAATTACAGCCGATTATACCCACTAGGCATTATGGTTCGGCACAGGTGATAATAAAGCATACACAAACAGCAAATTACGTACACTGGGCAAATACAGCTCATACATCATGGACGCGCATCAACTTAACTCCATTTGAACTATAATCTCTTCAGAAAATAGGGTTGGCCGGATTCAGATAGCACAAATTTCAGTCTGCAAAATCTCCAATTCCTTCATGGTTACCTCAGTGTCTTGTTTCATTTTTTTGACTCCTTCATCTAATACCTGCATGTCCAGTCTCAACTTGTTGATTATACGTTGACAATCATGTACACGTTGTCTTTCAACCTCTAGTTGATGCTTGAGAACATCAGTACATTCCAATTCCAACCCATAATCATTCGGTAATGGCCATGCCGAACTGCTCACAGATCTTTGTGTTGATGTCACTTCATCCTCAAATGTTTCTGTAAGTACACATGACTAGGGCAAAAATATAGTTACAACAGTGAAGCGAACAAGACAATATTTTGTACTACATGGCAAAACAGGACTAACAATAATGTACACGTCACTTTCAAAAAAAATGTTACACGTCATGAAGCATAAGCAGGTGATATTTTAAAAATTATAAAAAGATAGTCTATGCAGCCTGCATACAGAAATCCCTCTTAGCTCACCAGAGGAGCATGATGTTGGGGCCCAATCGAAAACACAGACAAGTTACAAATTTAGACAGCATGTTGTGTATAAGTAAGCAAGCATTTGGCCATTCTGTGCCTCAATTAAAGTCTTAGGGAGCATAATGAATAGCAGAGGGTTTCATACAAACATACTACAGCAGGCAAAACTGTGCAATCATTAGCATAGTATAAACTAGATTGTGAGCCTCATGCAATAATAGTTGGTTAATAGACTTCAAAGCTTCAGGCACACTTCGGCAGAGTAGTTAAATGGTAAGGCCTTTAATTATGTCAACTAATAGTGATACAAGTACCGAACATCAGGCATGATTATTTGGGCATCTCATTAACTGAGGACAAATAAAGCAATTGAAAAGAGAAAATTAACTATGCCTGAAACAAACAAGGAATTGAACTGTTGAGTTGCATACAGTGACTTACCTTAGCAGGTTGAAGAGGCTCAGTGCAGCTCCTACTTCTCTTGCAAGGCTCCTTCCTAACATCTTGTACTTGGAAATCCTCAATCTTATCTTCATTGCACCCCCTCTGTAAGGTGACACAAACTAGTTACTCGTCTCCTTGGAAGATAAATATGCATACTTTCCAGTCTGTGAACACAAAAGGATGAGATTATAACAAAACAACACCACATAATTATGTCAACTAGTTACTCATCTCCTTGGAAGATAAATATGCATACTTTCCTAACATACTTGCCTACTGTAGTGTACAACCAAACCTTTATGTCACCTATGAGTTAGACAAGGCCCCACTACAACAGCCCTTAGTGTTTAAATCGTTGACAAGCTCTGTTAGAGTGTTAGGTCAAGAACAGCAAGTAATCAAAGCAAATAGTCCTAGTATGGCTGGCTGATGCAAACAAGCAATTGAACAGATGTGTGAGCAAATCTTACATATCAAGAAAAGAAGCAAAGAAGGAGGCTTAAAGACCATCACTTGACTGACCAGATTTAAGGGGCATTTAAACATCATGTGCAACGTATGAACTAACATAAACATTGCATATTCCAGATTCTACAATGGAATGCACATGTATTAGGTTATGCCATGTATGATGATGCCTAAATGTACAGATAGCAGGCAGGAGTGATTCATCATTGCGCGCACAATTGAATTGCAGGTTAAGGGCCGGTTCGATTCCGCCTTTTCAGGGCATATTGTCAAAATAAGCCATAAAAGATGTAAAGAAGTCATTTTTTAGTTATGGGCTTGGGCTTAACTAATTTCGCTTTGGAGGGGGGTGTTTCGGGTAGAACCTCACTAAAAATTAAAGGGAAGGGGAATAGTGAAGTGACTCTGTTGTTTGCCTATATTACACTCAAAATGCAACTGCTGACGCCCGTGTCACACCTGACCCTCAAGTAAAAACAAACACGCAAGCATTCATTGCCCTGCCCGCTTGCATCTCCTCTCCCCTTTCCCTCTACCTCGATCCCCTGCCTGCAGCACTAGGGTTCCTCTAGCGAGTCATCGCCACTGGTGCACTACATCTTGTACTTTTTCATTGTGTAACCCTATCTGCAAGTTGACACTGCTAATTTCAGACATCTCTACATGATACTACATTGCATATCCCTTGCGCATATTTAAACCACCAATTAACGATTGTGTGCGTACCATAAACTAGCCATGACTCTGTATGATGGACTAGCAGGCACTCTAAGGGAGCCTAATGTAGTGCACTAGAATTCCTACATGCCACCTACGGTTTTGTGTAATGTACTGCCCCTGTTCCTAAATATATTTCTTTGTAGAGATTCCAGTATGGACCACATATAGATGTATATAGATACATTTTCGAGTGTAGATTCACTCATTTTGCTCCATATGTAGCCTATAGTGGAATCTCTAGAAAGACTTATATTTAGGAACGGAGGTACGAGGTAGTATCATGTATGACATCTACATATCTAATTTAGCAGCCAGTAGTAGAAATCATTGTCTGCACAAAGGGATTACTGGTCGAAAATCCTAGCAAAGCACGCTGACAGACACAGAACAATAAAAGAGAGAGAGACGCGCTTACAAGATCATAGCAATGCCTCAGTCCAGGATCTTGGTCGGCCAAGCTGTTAGATCCAGAAGAAACATCGTCCTTTTAGTTTTTGCCAGCTGCATAACAGGTAACAGCGACCGGTTAGTATATTTGAAGTACATCGGGCAGGTGATGTTGGACGGGTTTAAAGGTGACAAGTGTTGGGGAACGTTGCAGAAAACAAAAATTTTCCTACTCGTTTCACCAAGATTATCTAGGAGTTCATCTAGCAATGAGTCATTGGATGCATCTACATACCTTTGTAGATCGCGCACGGAAGCGTTCAAAAGAACGGTGATGATGTAGTCGAACTCGACGTGATCCAAATCACCGATGACCAGCGCCGAACGGACGGCACCTCCGCGTTCAACACACGTACGGGACGGGAGACGTCTCCTCCTTCTTGATCCAGTAAGGGGGAAGGAGAGGTTGGTGAAGATTCAGCAGCACGACGGCGTGGTGGTGGATGCAGGGCGTCACAGTAGCAGGGCTTCGCCTATACTACGAGAGAGAGACGTAACGGGGAGAGAGGGAGGCCCCAGGGGCTGGTGTGTCAAGTCCCTCCTCTCCCCCACTATATATAGGAGGGCCAAGGGGGGGGTGCGCAGCCTAGGAGATCTGATCTCCTAGGTGCGGCGGCCAGGGGGAGGATTCCCTCCCCCCCAAGGCACCTTAGAGGTGCCTTCCACCACTTGGACTCCTCCCCCATGGAAACCCTAGGTGCATGGGCCTAGTGGGGCTGGTGCCCTTGGCCCATGCAGGCCAAGGCGCACCCCCTACAACCCATGTGGCCCCCCGGGACAGGTGGCCCCACCCGGTGGGCCCCCGGGACCCCTCCGGTGGTCCCGGTACAATACCGATAACCCCGAAACTTGTCCCGATGGCCGAAACAGCACTTCCTATATATAATTCTTTACCTCCGGACCATTCCGGAACTCCTCGTGACGTCCGGGATCTCATCCGGGACTCCGAACAACATTCGGGTTACTGCATATACTTATCTTCACAACCCTAGCGTCACCGAACCTTAAGTGTGTAGACCCTACGGGTTCGGGAGACAAGCAGACATGACCGAGACGACTCTCCGGCCAATAACCAACAGCGGGATCTGGATACCATGTTGGCTCCCACATGCTCCACGATGATTTCATCGGATGAACCACGATGTCGAGGATTCAATCAACCCCGTATGCAATTCCCTTTGTCAATCGATATGTTACTTGCCCGAGATTCGATCGTCGGTATCCCAATACCTCGTTCAATCCCGTTACCGGCAAGTCACTTTACTCGTACCGTAATGCATGATCCCGTGACCAGACACTTGGTCACTTTGAGCTCATTATGATGATGCATTACCGAGTGGGCCCAGTGATACCTCTCCGTCATACGGAGTGACAAATCCCAGTCTTGATCCATGTCAACCCAACAGACACTTTCGGAGATACCCGTAGTATACCTTTATAGTCACCCAGTTACGTTGTGACGTTTGGTATACCCAAAGCACCCCTACGATATCCGGGAGTTACACGATCTCATGGTCTAAGGAAAAGATACTTTGACATTGGAAAACTCTAGCAAACGAACTATACGATCTTGTGCTATGTTTAGGTTTGGGTCTTGTCCATCACATCATTCTCCTAATGATGTGATCTCGTTATCAATGACATCTAATGTCCATAGTCAGGAAATCATGACTATCTGTTGATCAACGAGCTAGTCAACTAGAGGCTTACTAGGGACATGTTGGTGTCTATTATTCACACATGTATTACGATTTCCAGATAATACAATTATAGCATGAATAAAGACAATTATCATGAACAAGGAAATATAATAATAATGCTTTTATTATTGCCTCTAGGGCATATTTCCAACAGTCTCCCACTTGCACTAGAGTCAATAATCTAGTTACATTGTGATGAATCGAACACCCATGGAATTCTGGTGTTGATCATGTTTTGCCCTAGGGAGAGGTTTAGTCAACAGATCTGCTACATTCAGGTCCGTATGTACTTTACAAATCTCTATGTCTCCATTTTGAACATTTTCACGAATGGAGTTGAAGCGACGCTTTATGTGCCTTGTCTTCTTGTGAAACCTGGGCTCCTTGGCAAGTGCAATAGCTCCAGTGTTGTCACAAAAGAGTTTGATTGGCCCCGACGCATTGGGTATGACTCCTAGGTCGGTGATGAACTCCTTCACCCATATTGCTTCACGTGCTGCCTCCGAGGCTACCATGTACTCCGCTTCACATGTAGATCCCGCCACGACGCTCTGCTTGCAGCTGCACCAGCTCATTGCTCCACCATTCAACATATACACGTATCCGGTTTGTGACTTAGAGTCATCCAGATCTGTGTCGAAGCTAGCGTCGACGTAACCCTTTACGACGAGCTCTTTGTCACCTCCATAAACGAGAAACATTTCCTTAGTCCTTTTCAGGTACTTCAGGATATTCTTGACCGCTGTCCAGTGTTCCTTGCCGGGGTTACATTGGTACCTTCCTACCAAACTTACGGCAAGGTTTACATCAGGTCTGGTACACAGCATGGCATACATAATAGAACCTATGGCTGATGCATAGGGGATGACGCTCATCTCTTCTATATCTTCTGCCGTGGTCGGACATTGAGCTGAGCTCAATTTCATACCTTGTAACACAGGCAAGAACCCCTTCTTAGATTGATCCATATTGAACTTCTTCAATATCTTATCAAGGTATGTGCTTTGTGAAAGACCTATGAGGCGTCTTGATCTATCTCTATAGATTTTGATGCCTAATATATAAGCAGCTTCTCCAAGGTCCTTCATTGAAAAACTCTTATTCAAGTAGGCCTTGATGCTGTCCAAGAGTTCTATATCATTTCCCATCAATAGTATGTCATCTACATATAATATGAGAAATGCTACAGAGCTCCCACTCACTTTCTTGTAAACGCAGGCTTCTCCATAAGTCTGTGTAAACCCAAACGCTTTGATCATCTCATCAAAGCGAATGTTCCAACTCCGAGATGCTTGCACGAGCCCATAAATCGAGCGTTGGAGCTTGCACACCTTGTCAGCATTCTTAGGATCGACAAAACCTTCCGGCTGCATCATATACAATTCTTCCTTAAGGAAACCATTAAGGAATGCCGTTTTGATGTCCATTTGCCATATTTCATAATCGTAGAATGCGGCAATTGCTAACATGATTCGGACGGACTTTAGCTTCGCTACCGGTGAGAAAGTCTCATCGTAGTCAACCCCTTGAACTTGTTGATAACCCTTAGCGACAAGTTGAGCTTTATAGATGGTCACATTACCATCCGCGTCTATCTTCTTCTTAAAGATCCATTTATTCTCTATGGCTCGCCGTTCAACGGGCAAGTCAGTAAAAGTCCATACTTCGTTTTCATACATGGATCCTATCTCGGATTTCATGGCTTCTAGCCATTTGTCAGAATCCGGGCCCGCCATCGCTTCTTCATAGTTCGAAGGTTCACCATTGTCTAACAACATGATTTCCAAGACAGGGTTGCCGTACCACTCTGGCGCGGAACGTGCCCTTGTGGACCTTCGAATCTCAGTAGGAGCTTGATCAGAAGTATCTTGATCATTATCATTAACTTCCTCTCTAGTCGGTGCAGGCACCTCAGGAACATTTTCTTGAGTTGCGCCATTTGCCGGTTCAAGAGGTAACACTTCATCAAGCTCTACTTTCCTCCCACTTACTTCTTTCGAGAGAACTCTTTCTCTAGAAAGGACCCATTCTTGGCAACAAAGATCTTGACCTCGGATCTTAGGTAGAAGGTGTACCCAATAGTTTCTTTTGGGTATCCTATGAAGACGCATTTTTCCGACTTGGGTTCGAGCTTTTCAGGTTGAAGTTTCTTGACATAAGCATCGCATCCCCAAACTTTTAGAAACGACAGCTTAGGTTTCTTTCCAAACCATAATTCATACGGTGTCGTCTCAACGGATTTCGACGGAGCCCTATTTAAAGTGAATGCGGCAGTCTCTAAAGCATAGCCCCAAAAAGATAGCAGTAAATCGGTAAGAGACATCATAGATCGCACCATATCTAATAGAGTGCGATTACGACGTTCGGACACACCGTTACGCTGAGGTGTTCCAGGCGGCGTGAGTTGTGAAACTATTCCACATTTTCTTAAGTGTGTTCCAAATTCATGACTCAAGTATTCTCCTCCACGATCTGATCGTAGAAACTTGATTTTCCTGTCACGTTGATTTTCAACCTCACTCTGAAATTCCTTGAACTTTTCAAAGGTTTCAGACTTGTGTTTCATTAAGTAGATATACCCATATCTACTCAAGTCATCAGTGAGGGTGAGAACATAACGATAGCCACCGCGAGCCTCAACACTCATTGGACCGCACACATCAGTATGTATGATTTCCAATAAGTTGGTTGCTCGCTCCATTGTTCCTGAGAACGGAGTCTTGGTCATTTTACCCATGAGGCATGGTTCGCACGTGTCAAATGATTCATAATCAAGAGACTCTAAAAGTCCATCTGCATGGAGCTTCTTCATGCGTTTGACACCTATGTGACCAAGGCGGCAGTGCCACAAGTATGTGGTACTATCATTATCAACTTTACTCCTTTTGGTACTCACATTATGAACATGTGTAACATTACGTTCGAGATTCATAAAGAATAAACCATTCACCATCGGAGCATGACCATAAAACATATCTCTCATATAAATAGAACAACCATTATTCTTAGATTTAAATGAGTAGCCATCTCGAATTAAACGAGATCCCGATACAATGTTCATGCTCAAAGCTGGCACTAAATAACAATTATTGAGGTTTAAAACTAATCCCGTAGGTAAATGTAGAGGCAGCGTGCCGACGGCGATCACATCGACCTTGGAACCATTCCCGACGCGCATCGTCACCTCGTCCTTCGCCAGTCTCCGTTTATTTCGCAGCTCCTGTTGTGAGTTACAAATATGAGCAACGGCACCGGTATCAAATACCCAGGAGTCACTACGAGTACTGGTAAGGTACACATCAATTACATGTATATCAAATATACCTTTTGTTTTGCCGGCCTTCTTGTCTGCTAAGTACTTAGGGCAGTTCCGTTTCCAGTGACCCTTCCCTTTGCAATAAAAGCACTCCGTCTCAGGCTTGGGTCCATTCTTTGGCTTCTTCCCGGCAGCTTGCTTGCCGGGCGCGGCAACCTCCTTGCCGTCCTTCTTGAAGTTCTTTTTACCCTAGCCTTTCTTGAACTTAGTGGTTTTATTGAACATCAACACTTGATGTTCTTTCTTGACTTCTACCTCCGCTGATTTCAGCATCGAGAACAACTCAGGAATGGTCTTTTGCATCCCCTGCATGTTGAAGTTCATCACAAAGCTCTTGTAGCTTGGTGGAAGCGACTGGAGGATTCTGTCAATGACCGCATCATCCGGGAGATTAACTCCCAGCTGAGACAAGCGGTTATGTAACCCAGACATAGTGAGTATGTGCTCACTGACAGAACTATTTTCCTCCATCTTACAGCTGAAGAACTTATCGGAGACTTCATATCTCTCGATCCGGGCATGAGCTTGAAAAACCATTTTCAGCTCTTCGAACATCTCATATGCTCCATGTCTCTCAAAACGCTTTTGGAGCCCCGGCTCTAAGCTGTAAAGCATGCCGCACTGAACGAGGGAGTAGTCGTCAACACGTGTCTGCCAAGCGTTCATAACGTCTTGGTTCTGTGGGACGGGTGGATCACCTAGCGGTGCTTGTAGGACATAATCTTTCTTGGCAGCTATGAGGATGATCCTCAGGTTCCGGACCCAGTCCGTATAGTTGCTGCCATCGTCTTTCATCTTGGTTTTCTCTAGGAACGCGTTGAAGTTGAGGACTACGTGGGCCATTTGATCTACAAGACATAGTGTAAAATATATTTAGACTAAGTTCATGATAATTAAGTTCATCTAATCAAATTATTAATGAACTCCCACTTAGATTAGACATCCCTCTAGTCATCTAAGTATTACATGATCCGAGTTAACTAGACCGTGTCCGATCATCACGTGAGACGGACTAGTCAACGTCGGTGAACATCTTCATGTTGATCGTATCTTCTATACGACTCATGCTCGACCTTTCAGTATTCTGTGTTCCGAGGCCATGTCTGTACATGCTAGGCTCGTCAAGTTAACCCTAAGTGTTTTGCATGTGTTCTGAGGCCATGTCTGTACATGCTAGGCTCGTCAACACCCGTTGTATGTGAACGTAAGGATCCATCACACCCGATCATCACGGCGTGCTTAGAAACGACGAACTTTAGCAACGGTGCACAGTTAGGGGAGAACACTTCTTGAAATTTTAATGAGGGATCATCTTATTTACTACCGTCGTTCTAAGTAAACAAGATGCAAAACATGATAAACATCACATGCAATCAAATAATAAACGTGACATGATATGGCCAATATCACATAGCTCCTTTGATCTCCATCTTGGGGCTCCATGATCATCTTGTCACCGGCTTGACACCATGATCTCCATCATCATGATCTCCATCATCGTGTCTCCATGAAGTTGCTCGCCAACTATTACTTCTACTACTATGGCTAACGCGTTTAGCAATAAAGTAAAGTAATTTACATGGCGTTTCTCAATGACACGCAGGTCATATAAAAGAATAAAGACAACTCCTATGGCTCCTGCCGGTTGTCATACTCATCGACATGCAAGTCGTGAATCCTATTACAATAGCATGAACATCTCATACATCACATATAGATCATTCATCATTCATCACAACTTTGGCCATATCATATCACAAACCACTTTCTGCAAAAACAAGTTAGATGTCCTCTAATTGTTGTTGCAAGTTTTTACGTGGCTGAATTAGGGTTCTAGCAAGAACGTCTTCTTACCTACGTTAAAGCCACAACGTGATTTGTCAACTTCTATTTACCCTTCATAAGGACCCTGTTCATCGAATCCGCTCCAACTAAAGTGGGAGAGACAGACACCCGCCAGCCACCTTATGCAACTAGTGCATGTTAGTCGGTGGAACCGGTCTCACGTAAGCGTACGTGTAAGGTTGGTCCGGGCCGCTTCATCCCACAATACCGCTGAAGCAAGAAAAGACTAGTAACGGCAAGAAAGTTGACAAATCTACGCCCACAACTAAATTGTGTTCTACTCGCGCAAGAAGAACTACGCATAGACCTAGCTCATGATGCCACTGTTGGGGAACGTTGCAGAAAACAAAAAATTTCCTACTCGTTTCACCAAGATCATCTAGGAGTTCATCTAGCAACGAGTCATTGGATGCATCTACATACCTTTGTAGATCGCGCACGGAAGCGTTCAAAGAACGGTGATGATGTAGTCGAACACGACGTGATCCAAATCACCGATGACCAAGCGCCGAACGGACGGCACCTCCGCGTTCAACACACGTACGGGACGGGAGACGTCTCCTCCTTCTTGATCCAGCAAGGGGGAAGGAGAGGTTGATGAAGATCCAGCAGCACGACGGCGTGGTGGTGGATGCAGGGCGTCACAGTAGCAGGGCTTCGCCTATACTACGAGAGAGAGACGTAACGGGGAGAGAGGGAGGCGCCAGGGCTGGTGTGTCAAGTCCCTCCTCTCCCCCACTATATATAGGAGGGCCAAGGGGGGGTGGTGCGCAGCCTAGGAGATCTGATCTCCTAGGTGCGGCGGCCAGGGGGAGGATTCCCTCCCCCCCAAGGCACCTAGAGGTGCCTTCCACCACTTGGACTCCTCCCCCATGGAAACCCTAGGCGCATGGGCCTAGTAGGGCTGGTGCCCTTGGCCCATGTAGGCCAAGGCGCACCCCCTACAGCCCATGTGGCCCCCCGGGACAGGTGGCCCCACCCGGTGGGCCCCCGGGACCCCTCCGGTGGTCCCGGTACAATACCGATAACCCCGAAACTTGTCCCGATGGCCGAAACAGCACTTCCTATATATAATTCTTTACCTCCGGACCATTCCGGAACTCCTCGTGACGTCCGGGATCTCATCCGGGACTCCGAACAACATTCGGGTTACTGCATATACATATCTTCACAACCCTAGCGTCACCGAACCTTAAGTGTGTAGACCCTACGGGTTCGGGAGACAAGCAGACATGACCGAGACGACTCTCCGGTCAATAACCAACAGCGGGATCTGGATACCCATGTTGGCTCCCACATGCTCCACGATGATCTCATCGGATGAACCACGATGTCGAGGATTCAATCAACCCCGTATGCAATTCCCTTTGTCAATCGATATGTTACTTGCCCGAGATTCGATCGTCGGTATCCCAATACCTCGTTCAATCTCCGTTACCGGCAAGTCACTTTACTCGTACCGTAATGCATGATCCCGTGACCAGACACTTGGTCACTTTGAGCTCATTATGATGATGCATTACCGAGTGGGCCCAGTGATACCTCTCCGTCATACGGAGTGACAAATCCCAGTCTTGATCCATGTCAACCCAACAGACACTTTCGGAGATACCCGTAGTATACCTTTATAGTCACCCAGTTACGTTGTGACATTTGGTATACCCAAAGCACCCCTACGATATCCGGGAGTTACACGATCTCATGGTCTAAGGAAAAGATACTTTGACATTGGAAAACTCTAGCAAACGAACTATATGATCTTGTGCTATGTTTAGGTTTGGGTCTTGTCCATCACATCATTCTCCTAATGATGTGATCTCGTTATCAATGACATCTAATGTCCATAGTCAGGAAATCATGACTATCTGTTGATCAACGAGCTAGTCAACTAGAGGCTTACTAGGGACATGTTGGTGTCTATTATTCACACATGTATTACGATTTCCAGATAATACAATTATAGCATGAATAAAGACAATTATCATGAACAAGGAAATATAATAATAATGCTTTTATTATTGCCTCTAGGGCATATTTCCAACAACAAGTACCTAGGCCGTGGCGGGTGCTTGGCATCTCTCTAGACTGTGGGAATCAGGTTAGAAACGTCGAGGGTGATGATGCTGCGCTGGCTGTCGGGGTCCGATAAGGAGATCTAGAACCATCGAGTAGGGTGTTTGTGGAGTGGCTCCGGTAGGGTGGACTATGGTGTGGGCAAAGCGGATCTATGGCCGTGGACGAGGGCATAGGTGAAGCTGCACTGGTGGTTGGGTTAAGGATGGTGTCAACGATGCGGATCTGCGGCCGTGGATGGGGCGTCAGAAGCTGCTCCGGTGGTTGGGTTAAGGGTGGTGTCGACGATGCAGATCTGCGGCCATGGATGGGGCATCAGAAGCTGCTCCGGTAGGTTGGATGAGGGTGCGAGGAAGCGGATCTGAGGTCGTGGACTTGTGAGTTGGCAAAGTGGCCCCGGTAGGGTTGAGAATGGTATAGGCGAAGCTACTCCGGTAGGGCTGAGGAAGGTGTCGGTGAAGCGGCTCCGGTAGGGTTGAGGAAGGTGTCGGCGAAGAGGATCAGAGGCCGTCGACGGGGGCGTCGGTGGGGCGGCTCCGGGGGGTGTGGACGAAGCGTCTCTGGTGGGGAGTACGAATGAGCCGCTGCAGATGCGCGGCGGTTTACGAGAGTACCGGCGAAGCAGATCCGGCACCGTGGACAAGGCCGGCACTGAATGGGTTGTGGTACAGTGGTGGATGAGCAGTCTACTTGTTTCTAGGGGAGGTGGGAGGGGTAGATGCGGCCGCAGAAGTAGATCCGGCGAGGTGGACGCTGCTGGCAGTGAATGGGCTATGGTACGCCGGTGGATGAGCAGTCTAGGGTTTCGAGAGGGGAGGGGAGAAAGGGCGATGAAGTACGGACGGCGTGATGTAAGATGCTCTGGTGTTGTGGAGTTAGTCGTTTCTGCGGGAGGGGGAGAGGAAATGGGGGTGCCGTGTAGTGGGGGAACCGGAAGTTACCAAAGCAGCCCCGAACTATCATGTAGATGAGGGCGGTATTGTAACTGTTGGTCTCCGTGCACCAAGGACAAAAGGGGGATTTCGCATGCTAAAGACTAAGGTGGCGGAAATTTTAGAAGGAGGCGGGAGATTTTGCCGCCCGCGGGATCGTTCGTATCTAGTTTCAACTAATTTTGGACCATGCTAGCGGGAAGGTCATGCTAGACTGTGTACACGGGGCACGCGTCAGCAATTAATAACTGGTGTGAAGTCCACCCCAAAAAAAGACAGTAACTCAGGATGATGCGCCGATAACTTGGACGTTCACACGGGCGCGGCCAATCGTATGGGTGTAGTGGCGCGTTCACAAAAAAGGGATCAAACGCTCAGCCTATGTATTTCTCGTGTAAATAGATAATTTAGTGCCATTGGTTATTTACTTTAAACATAATGCATTGACCTGTTAGTGTAGAGGCGCACAAAAAGAAATGGATATTGTAGTCAGCTACTTAAAAGTGTTACCTCATATGATTACATAGCCTCCATTTCATAAATTGCGTACCCGTTGAATTCATATATGAATATTACATATATTACTTCAAAATAGAAACTTAAATCATCCAAGACTAATGACTTTGAATGCAAGAGTAACAATGGTGCATGTTCATGATAGCTACATTGGTTGTTTGAAGAAACATCACTGTAACTTTGGCATGCACAACTAAAAAGGCTTATTTAAATAGAAAAAATGTGATATGTGAGTGTCCAATCTTTATAGCGTTGAATCGATATTGTACATTTGGCCATGATACGAAGTAGATATTGACTTATGTTCAAGCGATGCACGTCCACGATCGCTAGATAGTGATACGTGAATGAATTGTGCAATCTCTCTCACACGCATACATATCTCATTTCCCTGTGGGCATCGGAATCACACACGCGCACTTCGTGTATTTCTCTCCCTCCGTTAGGGTTAAATTCGTCTTTCTACCCCGTCCTACAAGTCTCTCACACAGAAACACACACACTCTCTATGTCTAACACGCCCACCCCTTTAATTCCGCCCACCCACAACCACTAATGTCTCTCACACATATGCTATCTACCTATCCCTTAATATAGCTAGATATGTGTCACACAAACTCCTTCTCCCTACTAGCAAGATGCCCATGCGTTGCACGGAACATCAAGATGCATTTGTATGAGAAGTTTATCTTGTGGGAGAAAAGGATGAACGAGGGAATGCCTTATTTGAAAATGCGGAGAGGGATGTGGGTATCTTTTTGCAAAATTGCCATAGTTTCCTTCCTGTCCGTCGGATATAAATTGGATGGCCTATATTGCAGGATGGCAGGAACACCAACATCACCAACTCTGTTTTTTATAAGAGTAGAGATATGTGAGTGTCACTGCCCCCCCCCCACACACACCCACACTTCCCAACACCGAAGGAGTAGGGTGACACCTTGATCTTGATACTAATCTATCGACTGGCTTCTCTCTCAAACATACACACACACACTACCCGGCACCGAAGGAGTAGGGTGGCACATCGATCTTGATAATAATCTATCTACTCCTGTTTCAAACACACACACACACACACACACACTCTCGCTAGTTTTGCCTCTGTGCCTACCGCGCACACTCTCGATACGTCTTTCTCCCCCCCCCCCCCCCCCCCAACAATGACACAGAAGGGTGACAACTCGATCTGATCATAATCTGTCAATTGGTTTCTCTCTCAAACAATGTGTCTCGGTGCCTCGCTCGGTAGCCCCCTCGATATGTAGACTTCTCGCGCGCGCACAGCTGTAGTGACAATGACGCTGAACCCAGTGTGCCTTGTTTTTACCGGCCTCATGTGATAGTTTTCACCCTGTTTTCTGTTAATTAACAAGGCTACCTTTTCTTTGTTATTACTAGTGAATCTGAAATCATTCGGGGCAGACATAAAATATATCACTTCAACCCAATTATTGCAGCAACTATTTTAAAAGAAATAAGCTAGCTGCCCATGCATTGCACGGAACATCAAGATGCATTTGTATGAGTAGTTTATCTTGTGAGAGAAAAGGTTGAACGAGGGAAGGCCTTATTTGCGAACGTGGAGAGACGTGTGGGTATATTTTTGCAAAATTGCCATAGTTTCTTTCCTATCCGTTAGAAATAAATCCGACAGCCTATATTGTAGGATGGCACGCACACCATCATCACCAACTCTGTTTTCTACTCCCTCCGTCCGAAAATACTTGTCATCAAAATGGATAAAAAGAGATGTATCTAAAACTAAAATACGTCTAGATACATTTCCTTTTATCCATTTTGATGACAAGTATTTCCGGACGGAGGGAGTATTTGTCTTTTTAGAGATTTCAACAAGTGACTATGACCAGACCTTACCAACATACTCAAAAAAGTAGTCCATAATTTTGATGTTACCCTCTTTTCTTGGCGGTGCAGTGCCATCTGGATACCTCATAAATAAATAAAGTACTACATGGTACTAATATATGATATATGGCGCAGGAGTACTAAGTATTATTAATACAGTTTTGCTAGAACTCATCTAGATGAGATATAATTTTGTCTCATTCATCTTTTATAGCCATTGGATGTGATGCTATATAAGATGCGTGTGTGCTGACGTGGGTTGTATTTGTTCTTGTGCAACGAACTGACCACTGCATGTCATGTTTGATAGTCTCAAGTCATTAAAAGCATACAAGCCCCACATCTCTTCTTGGTTGATTCCTCTATTTATGTTAAAAAATAAGAAACAACGTGAGAGTTAATGCACCACGCATATGTGTTTACTATTTGGTTTTTGTAAGATGACTTAATACTCACCTAGACGGAGGGAGTATTCGATTTGACAGCGAGCAGCGCAGTTCCCGATATGGCTTTAATGCAGACGAGGGAGGGAGTAGCGGTTCCTGATATATTGAACGGCCAATGCATCCTCCTTCAATTAATGCATGAGGGAAGTAATGGGAGGAGGTCCGGGAAAAGAGGCTGCATGATGTGAATGCAACGCAGTTTGCCCTTATTGCCCTCATATAAAGGCGCCCCTCCATTCCAATGCATCTACCACATCGTACGCACCTAAGCATTTGCCTAAGCACCTACACTAAGCGCAAAAGAGCTCACTCCAAACCCATGGCGGCGATGCTCGTGAGCGGCCAGCGGCTGCGCTAGATGGTCCATGACGCCGGCCTGCGGCATGGTGCCGAGGATCGTCTCCAAACGGTGTTGGAGACCGGCCGGTGGATGGCCGCCTTCGATGCCAACTACGACTCTCAGTTGGACCAGATGATCGTTGCCACCAGCAACAAGTTCACCGTCCTCAAGAAGCTCGCAGACGACATCGCCGTACTCCTCCAGCCCACACGCCCGGGCTCCTCATTGCCTGCCACCCTAATCGGCCTCCATGGACGGAACCTCTTTTTCAAGCACTGGTGGCCCTGCGACTGCCCACCGATGCCACGAAGAATGTCCACCTGGAGGTCGCGCTCGCCGCGAGGCGCCTCGCCCTGCAAGAATTCGTCGACCTACACATCCACATGTATGAGGAAATCGTGTACATAGGTATCTACAAGGCCAGTGAGGACGCTACGACATTGGCCTTCCTCAACCGGCTGGAAGCCTTGGATGCCTTTGCTGAGAAGCACCTCGACCTCGCCACAAAAGCCGCCGCTCCTTAGTCGCCGGTCGGTGGCCCGACGCACTAAATTGAGGAGGAAGAGGTCGTACGTTCGTGGATCCATCTTTCTTCTTGCCTTCTGTAACCACCACTATGATCGCATCATCGTGGCCTTAATTCTTATTGTGCTGTTGCATTCTCGTTCCAGTCAATACCGACATGTGCGATCCCTTTGCTTAATTATATGCATCACTGTAACTAGTACTCCATCCGTCAATTTATAAGTTGTGCTTACCTTTTCCATCAACTTCGTGCAACGCGCGGGCATCTTGCTAGAAGCACTAGAATACGTCTATATAATCTGTATGTGATAGTCCATTTAAAATCTCAAAAAAGACAAATATTTAGGTACGGAGGGAGTAATATATTAGGAGTATATCAAAACAATAGTGATTTCTTTCAAGTTTGTGAACAAATACTACTATTATACTACTTTGGATCCATCGCAACGCATGTGCACATTGCTGGTAAAAGGAAAAGGCATGCCGTGTTTGCGTCGCACCCCCACACGCCCGGGAATCGGGAGTACAACATGGCCCGTCCGGCACGACACATAGCTTAGGGAAGGCGTGTTGCCTAGCATTTTCACTTTCATGTGGGACCGCCGTTGAGCAAACCGACACCCCGCCCGCCACTGGGTTGGAAAATAGAAATGAGGGGAAGATCTAGTTGTAGCACGAAAGCCAAGAAATTTGGTGTCAGACGGGGCTCGTTGATAGAGTAGGAGCATTCCGTACTAGTACTACTCCTACTAGTACCAAGTTTGTACTCCTAATACTATATTACTAGTACTACCACTATACAACTAGTAGGTACGTGCACGGCACAATATCGTAGGAACAAAAAACAGGAAGATCTTGTTTTGGGTGATTTATCTTTTTTCAATCAACGTAGTATGAATAATATGATGTGGGGGGCACCTATGAAGCTTATGTGGCTTGGTTGCATGGCTACGGAAGTTAGAGAAAAATAAATAGATAATATGTTTAGAGTGCACTCCACTAAATAGATATATATACTTTGGATCCATTGCAACGGACCGGCACATCTATATCTATACCCCCTATATAGTGTGTGAAAAACTTTGAAAGTTGGTGGTTGGATGAAACCAATCCGGCGATACAAAGATGGCATATCCGAGCACTACTGGCCGTTGGATATCATCCACCAGATTCTGCCACATGTATAATCTAGAAGACTCCATGCTTGAACTTAATTCATGACTAAGGGCCTCTTTAATTCATAGGATTGCAGAAACACGGGAATAGGAAAAAAGTAGGATTGGAATGGCATGTTCATTGGATCCCTATAGGATTTGAGTTTGTTTGATTGTGTCACATGAAAAACAAAGGATTTCTTTCAAGAGGTTGGAGTGCATGTTAGAATTCCTATGAAACGTAGTACAAACGAATCCTTAGGAAAATATTCTACATGATTCAATCCTACGAATCAAACGACCAACGTAGGAAAAATTCCTAAGGATTCTAATCCTTCAAAGATCCTATGAAAATTCTTTGAATCAAACAGACCCTAACTTTGCCACAACTAAGCTTAGGCAAAGTTATTAGTTCTTCAAAACGAGAGAAACAAGTTGGCAAGCCTAAGGGAATCTTGCCACATTTTTTGTGTGTATGTCATGTGGGGCCTTAGTGTGGCTTGCCTAAGGTGTGGCCTGAATCAAACACTCGCCTAAGTTAATCAAACTTGGCTAACCTTACATTCCACCAGATTTTGCCACATGTTAGAATACAGAAAGCTCCACATGTAGAAGCATAATGCACAAACCACCAGAATCTCATGTGTGCAATGCACGTGTACCTTACTAGTACTAGTTGGTAGTAGTAAGAAACAAATTCCAGTTTTGGCACGAGCTCGTACTGCGGGAGCACCACAAGGCCTGCCGCGGGAGTTACATTTCCCTCTCGGGGCCCACGGGACCGAACTTCAGTGGCTTAGTGGTAGAAACAAGAAACATGATGGTCGTCGTGGTTCAACTTCCACGGACAAGTTGTCATGTCTGCTGACACATGTATATCAAAACTAGAGTGTTTATATTTCAAGCACGTGAACAAGTATTATTCTACTACTTTGGATCCATTGCAACGCACGGGCCAGCACATTGGTAGTAGTAGTGTCCATCTCTATCTCTAGAGGCCTTCCCTCGTTCATCCTTTTCTCTCACAAGATAAACTACTCATACAAATGCATCTTTATGTTCCATGGAACGCACGAGGATGTTTCCTTGGGGGTCTCTCTAGTGCGGCGTGGCCGTAATTGCAAGTTGACGCCCCTTGAGATGCAGACGTTGAGGGGCACTTGGATTTCCTCTGATGAGCAGGTAAGATGAGTTTGATCACATAGTAAATGCATTCTAAAGACTACTTCCGTCTCCATTTCCTAATTCTCCCCCTGTCCACTGTTTCACAGGTTAGGCTCGGTGCGAGTGGAGATTGGCTTGCATATGTACGGGAGGGGACCAACATCAATTTGCACAACATTTACAACGGTGAAACCGTTCCCGTAGAACCTTTGTCCAACATTGGGATCAGCCATGCAACGGGCCACCACATGAATTGGTACGATGGAACCACGGTGAGATTGAATAAGATAGCACGAACCTTGCACATGGCGGTCAAAGGCGGACCATGCTGTCTGCGGCCGATTTGTTGTCGTATGAGTAGGAAGACCCTGTGCTCCTTTCTAACTGCATCTTCGCGGTGACAAACCAGGGGACTTATTTTGTATGGGACACATCCTACGATATAATCCCTCTCTCCCAGTTTATTTGTTTTGAATCTTTTCGTTTTATAAGTTTCAAATTCAAATTTAGAGCTCCCCATCACATGTTGAGATTACAATGTCCATTAAATTGTTGCGTGCATGTATAGTAAAGAAACAAATCTCGAGTTTGGCACGAGTTCGTGCTACGGGAGCACCACAAGCCCTGGCGCAGGAGTTACATTTCCCTCTCAGGGCCGTCGGGACTGAGCTTCAGCGCCTTACTACACCTACCTTTGAGTCAATAACATGTGGACCCAATAGGTGACTGGTCCACATGTAATGCTCCCATAGGCAGAGGGGCAGTGGGGCCAAGAGGGGTGAGCCGCAGGTCGGGGGACGTGTGGTTTCATGGGTTCAAGCGGCATCGTGGGAATCGCGGGTGGCTGTGGTAGAAACTTGATGCTCACCGCATTTTAGGTGGCGCACATGTCATGCACACAAAGGCAGAGGGGCGGAGCGACCGAGAGGGGTGAGGCGGACGTCGGGGGGCGTGGTGCTGTGGGTTGGAGAGGCGTCGTGGGAATCGCGAGATGAAACGTGATGGTTGCCGTAGTTGAACTTCCATGGACAAGCTGTCATGTCTACGGACACATGCACTGCATACCGATCACTGGAAGGAGTAGCAGAGAAAGCTATATATATGCGGATAAGTAGTTCCTTATAGTCAAGCGGACCCACGCTACTACTCTGTTCCAAAGACATGCACACCATTGAAATAGTCCCTCTGTATCAATATACACTGAGAGGGAATAATTTTTTTACAAGAGAGGAAATAGTTCATCCATCCATAATGCCCTCCTGCTGGTGTAGCCTTTTCTTCTTCTTCTTCTTCTTCTTCTTCTTCTTCTTCTTCTTCTTCTTCTTCTTCTTCTTCTTCTTCTTCTTCTTCTTCTTCTTCTTCTCATTCTCTGTGGGAGACGGCTTCGCAACAAGCTCTTTGGACCTTGCAGCTATCTCAAAACTCACACGGGCATCGAGGGCAGCATATTTTATCCGCTCGTATGTCAAGGGATAATTCTCCCATCCAGACGACCTTAATGCCACCGTCTCATCACCCTTCTGAAGATTTGTACCGAGCACAAAATTTGCTACGTCGAATAGGGATGGTGTCTGTTTATCACAAACTTCTACGGGAATTTTGATTCTGGTTTGTAGGTCAGTGATGCTATTCAAATTAAGGTTGTATGGCTCCAGCTTTTGTTTGTCCCCTTCGATGGCTACCCCACAGAAGTATACGTCCTCCGGAGACAAGAAATTGTGAAGCTCACCTGGTACGGAGGGCGAGTGTATGATGTGGTACACCGAAACTTCATCTTCGAAGCACAGCTGAAGGACGGCGGCGCGCTGGATCTTCCCAGGGGCATGCTCCGTGTACTCTGTGTCGAGACCGATGACCCTCGTCTCTACCTTTTCGAGGGAGTTGGATACATTGTTGATCCACTGCCGAACAACCCTTGGGTGGACGGTGACGGTGGCAACTATGCGCATCGAGCCTTCGACGAGGACATGTTGGACGCTAAAAACCTGCATCTCGATCTCTATCGCCATTTGGAACCGCTGGAACGAAGGGCTATGGTTTGGAGAATTAGGATTAAATGGCTAGTCTAATTGAAGTAGTAGATGATTATTTAAAGAGGTTAAAACAATGTGAACACAGTGGGGTTTGTATGCAAATGAAGACGAAGGGGAGGTGAAGAAGCCGAGGAGAATCAGTTCCCGATGGAGAAGTAAATGGGAGAAGTGGCGTGCAGGCAGTTGATTAGACGGCTAGGTAGACTAAACGAACAGGCTATGCGGGTAGACTGATGAGTCGTACCTATTCGTGTACGTGCCCATCCTTCCTGATAGGTGGGACCTATGCAAACAGATAAAAAATGTGTCGTAGTTTTTTTTGAGTGCGTGAGTGGGAGACACAACATTCTCTGGTTAAGGAATACTCCCTCCGTTTAGGTGAGTATAAGTCACCTTATGAAAATCAGGTTTTCCCAAAACCTTTAGGCCTGGAGCATTAACTTCCTGCTCGATCCCCTCCCAGCCTCGTTAGCCAGCGTTCTCTTCCTCTACTGCCGTGTTCTACCTTTCCATTTTTCCTCTTCTCAAGTGTGGAACGATCTGCATGCCGTCCTTGATGCACCAGAACGACCACTGCATGCATCGCGGCAGAGTGTTGATGGGCATGCACGAGAATTTGGTTCTGCTTGCAATATGGATGATACCTGAACGATGAAGTGAACAGGCATGGTAGCATGGGAGACCTATTTACGCTATACAATACCGGAGTAGTAGTAGTAGTAGTAGTAGTAGTAGTAGTAGTAGTAGTAGTAGTAGTAGTAGTAGTAGTAGTAGTAGTAGTAGTAGTAGTAGTAGTAGTAGTAGTAGTAGTACAACTATGGTACACTTGATGGTCAAAATACTATTCATCCGGTCCTCACAGTGAAGTGACAACACCCTGCGCCTGACACTAGTCCAGGCGGCGTGTTCGGGTTACCAAAGTCAGCCTCACCTTGTGCACAGTGCAGTCTGTCACAGCCACTGTACAGCACATTGGCGCCTCGCCTCGTCTCCCTCTCCGCTCCCATAGCACCACTCCATCTCCATCTCACTGTGCCCCCGTGTACCGTCGCCTCACTCGCCTCCCCCAGTGCCACTATTCCCTCGCTAGCCGCTCCAGCACCGACATCCTTCTCCCCCGTAAATCAAGCCCCCTTCCAAACTCCACCATGTCCGAACGCGAACCGCGCAACATCCATATGAGCCACGATTGGAGCAATCTCCCCAGTGACATCCTCGACCTCTGTTGTTCGTGTATGGATATGTTGAGCACCCTGCGGCTGGCTGCATGCTCGAGGGACATGCACACGGCCATCGTTGAAGCAAGGCCTAAGCTTTTCAAGACACCCTGCTTGCTGCTATCTGGTCTTGCGAGATTGGCTCACCATGATACGGAGGCGTGCATGATGCCCCTCGACTTCAATCCAATCTCCATTAGCCGAAACTTCTTTGCGGGTATGTAGTGGGTCGCCGTACATCATTTCCCTCGACATCGATCCGATCACCATCGCCCAAAACTTCTTGGCAGGTATGTACTGGGTCGCCATGAACTCCCACTGGATGGCTGCCTTCAGAGAAGACGGTAAAAAGTTGGTGCTCGTGAACTTCCAGACCTCCCATGAGATTATCCTTCCTCCGTTGGATTATATAGAGTATTACCATCACGGTCCAAGTCATCTAGATTACTACGTCAGTTGGATGGACCTTGTTTTGTAGAAGATTGTAATCTGCCAAGTGCCCACACGACATGCGAATTACGCAGACTTCAAGCTAATTGCCTTGTTCGACCGCGGACTCGCCTATCTTTACGCCAGTGCCTTCTTTAGCTGGAGACAACTCGGCTCGCAGTGGATCATCATCAAAGCTGATACACACTTATGTGATTCTATTGAACACAATGGCATCATCTACGCGATCGACAAAGCAGATGGCACCACGTATTGCTGGGACAGCGCGTGTAAGTTGTTTCCTCTCATGTTAATGATGACGCCATGACACTGTTTGAACTTTTTGTGATGATTGGCATATCTCTGTTTGAGCAGAATTTGAGTAGAACTATGGCAATGTATTAGAGACGTCGTAAATCAGCTATATTTGGAATGAGTTAATTCATGTGATTGTGACCATGTCATTACAACCAATTTGTACCCTGAATAATCAAACGGTTAGGAATATATGGATATTATCCTTATTTTACAGTAATCCATATACTACTACTAAATATGAGTGTGTATCAATGGCCATGTTAGTTTCCTCATTTTCATGATGTAGAAACATGCACCACACTGTTGGTTTCATCTAACCATACATTAGGGAAGTAAATGTGCATATGGAGAACTCTATATTTGGAAGTAGTGAAATCCTACAATGCTTACCATGTGTACATACCTATATTCGCCCTTCAGCAATCAATGGCTAGAATAATATCCTCACAAAATTTTTGCCCACAGAACACGAGTATATAACAATGCATGGTCTGTTAGTTACCTTGAAGAATTTGTTTGTGAGGACAGAACATGATTACATAACATGCATGACATGGTAGTTTCTTGTGAAAAATCGATTGCGAGATAATATGAGTATAACCATGCATGGCACTTCTATATTTTCAAACCCAGTATACATTTCCCTGTATTTTCCTCCTAGTTCCAACAGGGACATATCAATGATGTTTCTTGCATTATCCTACTCATACTCTAAACAATGCTGATCTTACATTAACAATGCATGTCCTTTTTGATATGATGCAGTGTCCCTACAGTTACTGCCCTTTGTAATCACACCACCTTTGCCAAAAACAGGGAAGCACAACTGGTTCCTCACTCGATCAGACGACGGCAAAAGACTGATGATCATTCGGACACATGAGCTGGAAAAGTTATATTGCAAAAACCCCACTGTATACAAGCACCGTGTAATACGTGAGTATCCGGACAGTGGCTGTTACGTCTATGAGCAGGATACCAGCTTGTTGGGGCCTTTAGGATTTTTTAGTTGGAGGAGGGTAAACAGCCTTGGTTCACACCCTCTGTTTCTCGGACTCAATTATCCGATTAACCAGGAGATCACCGTTGGCAAGGACCTTGATGGCAGAGAGGCTCTGTTTGCTATGGAAAACTGTGTCTACACGGCGAGCCCTAGGAGTTCAGGAGCAAACTCCCCTGATTGTCAACAATACAGCATGCAGCCAAAAGAAGGTGAGAATGACAAAGGCATCTGGATTAACTTTGATCCTTGGATGTCTCAATTATGACAGGCAGTGATGTGGTTCGAGCCTTCAGGTTGATAGGTAATTGGGTTGTTGCATCGAAAGGGTGCAGTACCGGTACATCCGGATCACTGGTCGCTGAAGCGGGGCTGCAAATCATGATGGTGTTGGATCATCTTTTCGAATGACTTTGTTGTCTTTGCTGCTGGTTCTGGATGGGTAGTTCTTTCTTTTGTTATGCATATTCCTTGTCATTTGGTCATCCTCGTCTATGTCACTCTTATTATGTAATAGTTGCTTCTGTTTAGAATGTCATTCTCGTCTGGATCACGAGAGTCTGAGCGCTGCAGATGGGTGCGTTTTGGTGGTGTAGCAAGACTTCTTATGAACTATCATGTCTTGTTGTTTATGTCAGTAGTAGTCACTAGTCAGTGTTTGAAAGTTGTATATATCGTTGTTTTGAACTGTTTATTGTCTCGAACTACTGGTGGGCTAAATGAGGGCATCACCATTCTCCAGTGTTGAGAGTATATCTCCTTTTTTCAAGTTATATAATTTGAGATCAGTGTCTTTTCGATGATGTACACTTGTTTGGGCCAGTGAGGTGTCGTTGAATATGGGCCGAGTAGTAACGCAATGCCAAACAGGTCAATTATGACTCTCAGGCCGGGCTCTCAAAAGATCCTAAAAAAAGGTCGGGCTCTCCAAAAAAGAATGAATAAGGACTCTTAGGCCGACATGTGGGCGCCACCGGTGTTTTCGTGCGCTTGCGTGCCGAGAGCATATTGGCGCGTGCTCGAAATTCATGCTACCTTTTCATCCGCAGTCTCCCGCCCCTCCCCCACCTCTGCAATCTCGATTCCTACTCTAGTTCCCCCAAATCCCCCTCCTGTACTCCCTGTACTCAAGCGCACTATCATGTCGCCGGTCAACACGGATCTTCGAGCCGGAGATCCTGAGGCCCGTCCTGCCTTCGGTCGTTGCGTGTTGTCGCTCAAAAGTGGCATGGCGGCGCTTGACGACTAGTTTGCCGGCAAAGTGCTGATGGTAACCATTAACGGCGACCGGCCTCCCGTCTCGCCGGATGACCTTATCAAAGCTCTTGGCATTGCGCACGGCATCCAAATAAGTGACTTGCTCGTCGAAGTCTGTCTGCCACCGGCTGATTTCTTTGTCAGGTTCCGGACAACTTTCGACTACAGTCGTGTGTTCGAATCTTCCCGGCGTTTGTTCTACGATGGCGCGATGGTGAGCTTTGATCGGTGGCACCCAGGATGGGGCTTGGTGCCCTCTGAGCTTGAGTTTTTAACAAAGCTTACCTTCCACGGCATGCCTCGACGTGCTTGGAACAGCGAGTCCATGAACAAGATTATCAACGACCTTGGAGGTGAGCTCGTAAGTATGTTTGTTCCTCCAGACAGCTGGGCTCTGACGGTTATGGCATGGATGAAGAAGCCGTCCACCATACCGAAGGTGATTGGTGTTGAGATACCGGTGCAGGAACCGGGGTTGTACTATTCGTCGCCACCAAGGCCGCCGCGGACCATGTTAGGGATGTACCTGTATCGAGTGTTCGTGCATGTCGAAGAAGTGGTCAATCCATCAATCGAAGTCCTGCCGCGGCCGCTGGTGCCAGGGTCCGTCGACGACGTCCATTACAGGAGTCAACGACAGACTTTCCCCGTGTTGCTCGGAACGATGGATGGCACAGGGCCTACTCCATTGCGCGGTGGAGGCCACTGCTTCTTTAGGAGAAGAGGCTAGGCTGGCTGCCTGGATGTGCTCTAATTTGAGGTAACAACTGAATCTTGTCAGATACTAGTTAAATCCGAGCTATGGGTGTGAAGCACTGATATGCCAGTACATTTGATTGTGACCTGTTCTAATTTTGTACCTGAACTTTTTTTTAGAAAGGGCTGTACGTCAACTTAATATGCTAGGAGAACTTATTGTGTTGTCTGTCTGTTTTCTTTGCACAACATTCAAGATATTTCCCCGTCATTGATAAAGACGATGAACCGTTATGTACGACTTCGTTGGTTTCAACATAGCCCTTCCCGTAGTGATCCACTGCTTCCATCCTGATTGTGCCGCCTGCGTGAAATTTTTGTATGCAAGTTCAGTGTGCTATGATGTTCTATATGATTGTGTCAACTATATAAGTTTTTACTGAGCATCAGCAATGCATATGGCTGAAAGATGTATTTACGAGCATCGACCGATGGGTCTCTCTCTCTCTCTCTCTCACACACACACGCACAAGTGGGACCCATTGAATTATTTATTTGCTTGTGACAGCTTTTAATTAGGTTCCACTGTAATCTAACTTTTTTCTTTAGTTATTAATTGAGCTCAATGACTTCAAAAAGTTGTACAGAAGCCTTGTTTGGGCCTTTCCGGCGTCGCTGAATGTGGGCTGAGTAACATGTTAGGTTGTACTGTACTACTAAGGCCTTTTTCGCTTTTTTTAAATAATACATTTTTTAATTAATTTTCATAAATATTACGCTAGGTAAATTTTTTTTCAAAAATAATACACCGTCCGCCCGCTGCAGGCCGACTGGGCCTAGTCGGCCCACAGCAGGCCGATTGGATTCCAGTCGGCCTACAGCTGGCCGACTGGCCCCTGTCGGCCCACTGTGGGCCGACTGGAGCTAATTGGCTCGTTGTGGGCTAATTGTTTTTGCAAAAGTGTTAATCATGTATTTAAAAAATCTGTGTATTGTGACCTCCTCCGCTCGCTGTGGGCCCACTGTTGACTAAAAAATATGTTTTAAAAAGTATTAATCATGTATTTAAAAATTGTTAAATGTGTGTATAAAAATGTTCCTTATTTATACAAAAAAATTAAATGTGTGTATAAAAAATAGCTTTTTTCAACATCAGCAATGCAACTGGGCCGACAGTTGTACACAATATCCGGGTCAACTTGTTATTCTCCGCCCCGCTGGGCTGCAAACTTTCCTAGGAGGTATGCATTAGGCTTAACAAGAAAATGGACTTTAAGAATAATAAATGGGATATAATTATAATAACTGGACAGTTACTATGCACCAAACACGTAATTAGTTTGAAAAATATATTATTTTTGGAATTTGGAAATTTTAATTTCATTACTTGTTGCGCGCGCAATATTTCGTTGGTTTTTAATGTAATACAACTTTATTTTGAAATTATATTTAACCTGACTAGAAATTTTGGATAAAAATATTTCGGATCCCATCAAAATGTGGGAATTTTTTTTGAATTCTGTTTTGAGCAGTTGTTTGAAATTATTAATCGTTGTCCTAGCTAGAAGTTGAGTTGTACTTTTAACAAATTGTAAATGGGCTGTAGTAAATTCCATTAGAATTAAAAAATGGGCTTCTTACAAATCGCAAATGGGCTATATGTTCTCTGCCAAATCCGAGCTATGGGCCTACTAAGTTGACGCGTACCAAGGGCTTTGTCAACTTAGTCAATATAAACGATTCTAGCTGCAGTGATCGTACGATGTCCATCCAACGGCCGTAGTGCTTCTTCAAACTCTGGTCTTCTTGCTCCAGTCGCCCAAAGCAGCGCCGGTCATGTCGTGTGCTCCTGCCTCCCGTGGCCGGCTGTGATGCCACGGAGGCCTCACCGCCCCGTACTACTCCCACCGCTGGCCAGTCCATCCCTCTACTCACCCACACCCCCTGTTATTCTGCGGCGACGGCAGCCTCACACCGCAGCCGAACCAGTGAACCCTCGTCCTCCTCTCCGCGCGGGCTTCCACTGTTGCGTCTTCCCCGGCTCCGCGTCGTCCCCTTCCTAGGCCTCGCCGTTGTAACATCCCAATTTTTCAATTTGGAATGTTATACACTAGATCATCATGCATATCATATTTTCTTGCATTTTGGTTGATCCTAGAAATTTCACGCAACTGAAGGACCTTCGGAGAGAGTTGGAGATTTCGTTATTTTCATATTTGAGAGTTTTCTCAAATTTGAAAAGAGGATCATTTGATTTATTTATTTCATCTTTAATTATTTTTACAATATCAAAATATGAGAGAGGGAATAATATGACTTTCCCAAATTTAGGAAAAATGAAGATCTAATGGATAAATCAATTTTTGTTTTCTGGTGTTTATTTGCATTTTATTTGGATAGGGAAAAATGCGTGTTTTCAAAAATTGCATTTTAGGTCCGGAGTAAAGTTCTTTTTGTTCGGCTCATTTTTAGGAGTCGGGGAAAATTTACTTTAGATTTTTCGGAGTTCGTTTAGATTTTTTTTTTCTATGTTTTTCTGCGCGCGAAACCGATTAAAAACAAAGGGAGCCTCCCGCCAGGCCAGCCAGGCCAAAGGCCCAGCCAGCCACCACCCCAGCCTCCCGTGCGCCAGGCGCAGGCCGCCGCCTCGCCTCGCCCTAGCCGAGTCCGGTTGGAATCTAGGCTAGCCCCCTTTCCTTTGTTTCGTTTTCCTTTTCCTACTCTATTTCTTGTCCCCTACCCCAAGTAATCCCCCCCCCTATATAAATACACCCCAAACCCCTCCCTCTCCTCACATCAAAATCCCAAGCCCCTCTCCTCCTAAGCCGTAGCAAGCAGCAGCGCGCAGCCCCAAGCCGCCGCCGCCTCTAGCCGCGCCGCCCCGCGCCTAAGCCGCCGCCGCCGCCCAGAGCCCGCCTCCCGAGGGAGCCGCGCCTCTCTTTTCTTTTCCTCGGTCCGGTTTTTCCTAAAAGAACCGTTCTGTTTTCTCTCTGATTCTTTTCTTTTTCTTCCGGTTTTTGTTTCGGTTTTCTTCCGAAACCCTAGATCGGTTTTCGTTCTTCTTTCGGACCGTTCGTCTCAACGAACGTGATCACCGATTTATCCCCGGTTAACGACGCCCGTTCGTTTAACCGTTTGTCTCTTTCTTTTCGTCGGATTTATTCCGCGATCGTGATCTCAGATCCGATCTTCGTTCTAGTCTTTCTTCTCGCTCGTTTATCGGAATCAGGTGATTCAAGCACTTGGAGTTTCGTCTCGAAACCGCCCTTCCGTCTAATCAACTTAAACAAGTTTTTGCCCCGGTAAAATTTGACCTAGTTTCAACTTGCTAGAACCGAGTTGTTTTCTTCCGCCGTTTGTTTTCCGTTTCTTTGTTCGGTTCGTTCTTTCTTTGCAACCGGAGTTCTTAAGTTGAACTTTCTGGTTCGTTCTCTTGTTCGAGTTTTACCTGTGCATTAGATGAGTACTTATTGTATGCTTGTTGTTTGTCTGCGATAGATCACCCGGATTGCGCCGCTTGTTACTTCGAAACCCTAGGTCTCGCGGATCGTCAGCAAGGCAAGTAACACTTTGATCATACCTTTTCTACAACCCATGTTTTATTGCATTAGATCAATCCTCTCACATTGCATGATTAGGATCTAAGTAAATTGTGGGATGGGAAGTAGATGAGGTAGTACCTATCACCTGTATTATTATGAAACCTTTGGGAGTTACTTCTACGTTTGCTTATTATGCCATGCTATTCTAGTAGACGTGGATTGGGTGAGTGATATCCATGACAGTTGTGAGTTGATAATTTTAATGGTTTATCTAAGGTGGCAACTTAAACACACATCTGGGTGGATTGAGGCACCTGATGTCTATCAGGACTTGCCTGTTTTTTTTCGGACCGCCACCCAGGCTCAAAGGGATCATAAGATCTTTCATGCTAGAAACTTCCGTGTGCAGCCACATGCTACTATGGGCTCTGGCATAGTTGACTAAGTTGTGCAAACTCTTACGGGGTGGACTAGCAGATGTAGGGGTTATAGGTGGTACGGTCTACCCCACATGTAAGGTGCTAGTGCTTCTAAAAGACTATGTCTCGGTCATCCATTTCTCAAACACCATGTAGTGCGAGAAAACAAACGGAGGCGATCGAGTCATGTGGGGAAAAGTGCGCAAACCTCTGCAGAGTGTACAAACTAATCATGATTAGCCGTGTCCCCGGTTATGGACAACTTGAGTATCTAGTTCTTGAATATCATGTGAATCTCAACATGTTACTTCTAATTAATGTTGTTGGGTTTTAATTGTTCACTTAATTGGGATCGGAATGCTGTCAACCATTCTCGATGTTTCACAACCACCATGATAGTTAAATAAATTTATTCCTTTGCAGTAGGGAAAAACTGGCTTTACGCAAAACAGTAACCATAGAGCTTTCCACCAGCCATATATGCATATAGTATAACTGTTTCATTCCTTTACTCTCTATGTGTTACTTTGCCAGCATATTCCATGTGCTGACCCGTTTTTGGGCTGCAACTTCTCATGTTGCAGACTTTTCAGACGACGAGTAAGGTGCTTTTAGGTCGTGGTTCTATACTCAGTGATGCCGTTGGAGTTGATGGACCCATTTATCTTCCAAGTCTTCCGCTGTTATCGACACTAGATGGCCTTAAGCCATATTTATTGTAATAAGTTCTCTTTGAGACAAAGATGTAATAAGTGTGTGATTGCCACTCTGCTATAAATCCTTCGATGTATTGTGTGGTGTCAGCATTACTGATCCAGGGATGACACCCGAGCACAGTAGACTTGATCCATTCAGGTCGGGTCACCACAGCCGTCATCCAGACCACCGCCCTGGTGCTCTCGGCGCGGCGTGGTCAAAGACCGACTTCCATCAGAAGAGTACTGTACGTGGAGAGGCTGACAGCTGGGTCCACGACAGCCGCAAGGAAGTGCCTCCTTATTACGCGCAAAATAATTATTCCTCCATCTGACGGCGGGGACCCACCGGACAGGCCACCGTATTTCGTGAAACAAATGATTCACTCCCTGACTGCTGGGACCCACGAGCTACATCTGCGCACGCAAGGAAGTGCGTCTGGAAAAAATGATTCGCCCCCCTGACTACTGGGACCCACCAGGCCCCCGACTGCTGGGACCCACTAGCTACACCTTCGCACGCAAGGAAGTGCGTCCGGGCAAAAAAACAAAATGATTCGCCCCCTGACTGCTGGGACCCACCAGCTACATCTTCGCAGGCAAGGAAGTGCCTGACATTCGGGACCCACCTGGTCGAAGCGTACGTAGCGTTGTCATTCTGGTCGCGAACGTGTACGTACATACTGGTCGATGTAGAGGCACGCACGTGTCGTAGTAGAGGCGCGCACGTAGCATGTACACGTACGTACAGCGGCCAGGGTGCAAGAAAGAAAATACGGCCATGTATGTGTACATACGGGCGGGGTCTCGAACGCCTACTCGCGCATACGTACGGCCAGGGCTCATGTACATGGCTGGGTCGGAACGGAGAAACAGCGTCGTCGTCGTGTTCATGGGGAGGCAACGGAATGCGTCGTGTTCATCGGGAGGGCTTGGACGGAACAGGCGATGGAAATGAGGCCTGGCGTACCGCAGAACGGAGGAAACGGCCTTGTGTTCGACCGGCCACGTTCGAAACAGGATCCTGTTCATCAGGAGGGGTGTGGCGTACCGCAAAATGGAGGAAACGGACCTCCTACAGTCGAAACGGGGATCCTGTTGATCAGGAGGGGTGTGGCGTACCGCAAAACGGAGGAAACAGACCTCCTACGGTCGAAACGGTGGTCCTGTTGATCGGGAGGGGTATGGTATACTGCAAAACGGAGGAAACGGACTTGTGTTGGAGCGCTACGGTCGAAACGGGGGTCCTGTTAATCGGGAGGGGTGTGGCGTACCGCAAAACGGGACCCCATGGGATACTGTTCATCTCCACCGTCGACCTCCTCAAGCCTCCACGGGCTCCTGTTCATCCAGCCTCCACGGGCTCCTATTCATCCAGCCTCCACGGGCTCCTGTTCATCCAGCCTCCACGGGCTCCTGTTCATCCAGCCTCCACCGTGCGCTACTCCACCGGCTACTGTTCAACCACCCCTCCACCGTCTACTGTTCATCCAGCCCTCCACACCACGGGGTCCTGTTCACTACTGTTCATCCAGCCCTCCACACCACAGGGTCCTGTTCAACCACCCCTCCAGCGTCTATTGTTCATCCAGCCCTCCACACCACGGGGTCCTGTTCATCCACCCCTCCGCAGGCACCCCTCCACCGTCTACTGTTTATCCAGTCCTCCACCACACCACGGGGTCCTGTTCATCCAGAGGCAACGCCACAGCTCACTGTTCATCCAACCCCCCCTCCCCCGCAACACTCACTGTTCATCCCATCAATCGGCTTCAGTTAGCAGCAATAGCGAGGAATCGCTCGATCGGGTTCAGTTAACGGCCATCGATCAATCGCTCGGGTTCAGTAAAGCGTAGCCTGCAGTGCAATCGCTCGGGTTCAGTTAGAGCCCAACGCCTAGCTCGGATTCAGTTAGAGCCAACGCCTCGCACACACGCGCGTACGTGTACGAGAGAAACGCGCATCGTTCGGCCCCCGACCTCCCGCCGTAACCGGGAACTCCCCGAAATCCCCCCCCCCCTCGCTTCTACCATGGTTTTTTTCGTCATGGACGGCCCAAAGAATGTCATGCAGCTGCGTCTCCGGCCCGCCCCGGACGAAAAGCCCATTTCTGTCATGATTTTTTGTCATAGAAGTAGGAGCCCACCACATCTATGATGATACCGGGTTTTGTCACAATTATCATCATAGAAGTGTCATATGTATGACAGAAAAAAATTTCGTTCGGCCCAAAATGTCATGGATGTGTCTTTTTTTTTTGTAGTGCCTTCAATATAACGGATAAAAAGCTTTGTATCTTGAATTGTTGACAGGAGCAATTGGTAGCCCCCAAGGGCCGGCTCATTACGATGTGATGAGTTGGGTCTTTCAATAAGGTGAGCAAATAATGACTTTGCATTAGCCCCCAAGTGTTATGGTGCATGCTTGCTGCGACATGGGACTTGTGTATTTGATGTAATCCCCACTTGAATAATGTAGCCCCCAAGTGCCGGGTCGTAAGCCTGCAGCAACTCGGGACTATTCCTTCTATAGTAGAATAAATTATATCCAGTGCGTTGAAGCGACTTTGAAAACCTCCATCATAATATTGGTTATTGATAACCATAATAAAAATCCAATCATGTTGGCTATTAAAGATTTGAGTAATATAACCTGGTTTGAAAACCGATTCCTGCCATATAAACCGATATATCTGTGCACATATGATACATGCTATGATGATGTAATGATGATGCAATATATGATGATGTATGTGTATGATCAAGAGGTTTTAAGCTATGGTTTGGATATGACCAGAGTCCCCAAGTAGTCATAATTGTGGCATTGCGCCGATCAAGAGGTGTAGCTATGGTTCGAATACGACCAAGCTCCCGAGTGATTTCCCTGGCGCCCTTATGCCTATCAAGAGGTGTAACTATGGTTCGAACCCATAGCCCCCATGTGATTTCCCTGGTGGCCTTATGCCTATCAAGAGGTGTAGCTATGGTTTGGATACGACCAAGCCCCCAAGTGATTTCCCTGGTGCCCTTATGCCTATCAAGAGGGTATAAGCTATGGTTCGGATACGACCAGAGCCCCCAAGTGATTTCCCTGGTGGCCTTATGCCAATCAAGAGGTGTGACTATGGTTCAAACATAGCCCCCAAGTGATATTGTGAGCTGTGCTTAAGGGATACCCATGTTTGAGCTATGTTGTGCAGCAGACTCTCTTTGGCCCCTTATGATAATATTGGCTTGATAGCCGGATTACCGAAGTAACCAGAGCTGTGCTCTTACGATAATATTGATAATATTGGCTTGATAGCTGGATCAAGAGGGTAGTAACGCTATGTTCTCTTTGGTGAATACACCTATGTTTGAACAGGAAGCCCTCAAATGATATTGTGAGCTCTGCTCAAGGGGCACCTATGTTTGAGCTATACTTTTGCAACAGACTCTCTTTGGTCCCTGTAATCTTTCTGAGAACTCGAACTTGCGAGAGATGAATTCTTTTTAACCGGAATTTCGAATCAGATATTGAGAGCTTCAAAGCTTTGTAGGAGACAGCTTTCCCTTGAACCGGATTTTAAACCGCAATCCTTCTTTTTAAGCCGGAAACTTTCTGACGGCCTTTAAATTGCACCAATATGGCGGTTTAGGGTCTTACATTAGATAACTTTGTAAGCCAGAGTAGTTGCTCTTCTTAAAGAAAGCAATATATAATATAAAAATATACTGGATGGATTTCACCTGATTTGTTAGGCCAAAAATTATCCACCACAGAGTTGATCATCACCACGGTGAACGTATGTATCCATCGAGCATCACGGCACGGACAAGCACTAGTGCGAAAGTGATATTGGCGTGCACCCCTTACGCAACATCCCCTCTTTTTTGTAAGGAATAGTAGTCCTGCGGAAAATATTATAGACCAAGTAATTTGTTCTTTGACAAAGACAATATATGCTAAAATAGACTTAGATAAACATCACCTGACTGGTCTGGATGACGGATGATCCGTACATAGCATCCATGAATAATCCATGGTGATTCCAGTGGCGCTTTTAATCACTCTCTCAAGGAGACCTTAAACCAGGGCGGCTCTTGTTTTTGATTCTCATGTAGACGTTGGTGCTTAGCCCTTCACGTGGGTGGTTCGAGCAATTTGAGAAGACATAATTTTGAAGCAGTAGCACACCTTGCTTCTTTTCCACACGTGATAAGATACCATGACGACCTTGCATCAGCTTTTTTAGGACCTGTGCAGCGGCACTAACATTTTTATCTTGAACTGCTCTTGGGTTCTCCTCCGAGGTGCCTTGTCATTAAACATCTGACTGTAAAGGTCCAAATTATCAGAACTTCACCCGAGTGTTGAGTGCTATGAATCCTGTCACGGGCATATACTGCACCCGCATGTCTATTATGCACCAGTAGCATCGTTCAGGGCATGCCGTATGTCCACTACGCACCCGTATGTTCAGATTGAATCAACTTCATCAGGTGATTTCGAGTACGCAGCCTGATGTACCAGTATAGGGCTTCAAACGCCTCAACTCTGAAACTTGTATCCAACAGCGACAATTTTTGGTTAACGGCCGGCGGATCGTGGACGCGCCCGCGACCACCGCAGCAGAGGCGAGCTGACCCGAGATGGCGCTAGAAGGAGGGCTCGAACCAGCAGCAGTGCCCGCGACCACAGGACCACAACAACAGCACCCGCGACCTCAGCGGCTCTGGTTTATAAGGATGAGGAGGCATGGTGACCCGGCGCGGTGACTCATATAGAAGCGGAGTAAGACCATGGTGCACGGTACAACCGTCAAAGGCGGACGGTGACTTGGCGACGGGGCCGGCGGCTCAGCAGCAGCAGCTCTACCGCTGTAATGTCAGTGAAGGAGACGGCAGGCCGGCGATTTAGCATGAGGCCGCGGTGGGCCGACGAATTGACGAGGCACGGCAACTTGTGGCCGTATTGGTGGTTTAGAACGGGGTGGTTCACGACCGAAGACAAGGCGAGGCCCGCGGCTGTGGCTGAAGTCGACTGCGGCATTGGTCTTGACCCGGAAAGGCGGTTTTGGGGGCGATGCGGCACCACGGCGGCGACTCAGGCTGCAGCAAAGCAGCGGGCGGCAACTTGATGAAACAGGGATAGCCTGACGCTCCCGGAGCTTGAGGTGGCCGTGATGTTTAGTCAGCAGTGGAAACGGCTTGGAGGGCCGCGGCGAATCTGCGGCGGAGAGGTGGACCGGCAATGCTCCGGTGGTGCGTGGAGCGGAGAGGCCGCGGGAACGAGCCACGGAGGGGTCGACAACGGCGGATCAGAGGTGACGCCGGCCCAGTGAAGCAGCGCGGAAGCCGGTTCAGCAACAGTAGAAGCCGGATCAGCAGCAGTAGACGCCGGATCAGCAGCAGTAGACGCCGGGTCAGTAGCAGTAGAAGGTCGGTTTAGCAGCGGCAGAGGCCGGTTCATGGCGGAGGTGAGCGGCGTCCGCAGCAGCCCGAGGTAGCTCGCGACTTGCGGTTGTATTGGCGGTGTAGGCGGCTCGTGGTACGGCAACTTGCAGCCGTTTTGGCGGTGTAGGCGGCTGGTGGTACGGCGACCCAAGGCCGCGACTTGAAGAGGCCGGGCGGTGAGTCGGCTTTAGAATCCGTCTCAAACACAATCCCAATTTCTTTCTTAACATTGAGTCGGCAGCGGTGATGACTCAATCCGAGATCGAGTGGAGATGTCGGTTTTGGGCGGCGCTTGATGGATGTGACTCAGACAGGGCGCAGCTGCAACGGCAAGGCAGAAGTACTGCTTGGAGACGGACCACCGCAGCAGAGTCGCCCTGACAAGGCAAGGCGGATGATGATGAGGTAGGGGTCGTGGAGGCAGACAGTCACCCTAATTTGACTAATACATGCCTAAGCCCATCTCCAAATCACGGCGGTTTACCCAATCCCTCCAAGGGGTCATGGCTCCCTCGGCAGTTCCACTTGAATTCATGTTCTGGCTTGGAATCGAAAAAATAGCAGCAGAGCCAGCACACGCAAAGGCAGCGCCGGATCAAACCTTTTAGAAATCCATTGACCCCGACGACTCAAAATCCATTGAAGTGAATGTGGTGACAGCAGTGAGCAGCGTTTCAGCGATCGGGACGGCTTGAAGTAGCGCAAAGCGACCAGGCCGGCGAGGAAAGGCCGCAGCGATGGTTTAACTAACGGCGCGGACATCGACGACTTCAGCGTACTTGGCGAGGACGGCTTGGACGATGGTCGTTTTGAGATGGCCTGTGATTGAAGAAAACGGCGAGTCGTGTTGGAACGGCAGCAGGAAACGGGGCCGAGGCAGGGGCTTGAGCAGCTTCATGGCTGGGGAAACTGCGGCTGTTAATCTGCTAGTCTGAACTGGTGTACTAGTCCTTTGCCCAAACAAGCAGTTTCAGCAAATGTTATCTCCTTAAAATCTGAACCTTAACATGGGCAGTACTTAGTACTAGATGGGTCATTTATGCAAACAGTAGCAACGTAGTATTGCTTTTCAAGCAACAGTAGCATAATTGTTTTCAGAAGTAGTACTACTCCGTGCAACAGCAGGCTTTAAACATCTCAATGTATGAAACCGCCTCGGGTATTCACCCTTGTTGACCGATCTGACCCAGCATGCGGTAGCGTAACTCTTGTCGGCTTTGGCGATACCCGGCTGTAGCGGCCAAAATCTGATTTCCTACTCCGATTCGACGGATCACGTTGCCTCTGTGACGCATAGAGGGAAGGAAATATGCCCTAGAGGCAATAATAAAGTTATTATTTATTTTCTTATATCATGATAAATGTTTATTATTCATACTAGAATTGTATTAACCGGAAACATAATACATATGTGAATACATAGACAAACAGAGTGTCATTAGTATGCCTCTACTTGACTAGCTCGTTGATCAAAGATGGTTATGTTTCCTAACCATAGACATGAGTTGTCATTTGATTAACGGGATCACATCATTAAGAGAATGATGTGATTGAGTTGACCCATTCCGTTAGCATAGCACTTGATCGTTTAGTTTGTTGCTATTGCTTTCTTCATGACTTATACATGTTCCTATGACTATGAGATTATGCAACTCCCGTTTACCGGAGGAACACTGTGTGCCACCAAACGTCACAACGTAACTGGGTGATTATAAAGGTGCTCTACAGGTGTCTCCGAAGGTACTTGTTGGGTTGGCGTATTTCGAGATTAGAATTTGTCACTCTGATTGTCGGAGAGGTATCTCTGGGCCCACTCGGTAATGCACATCACTATAAGCCTTGCAAGCATTGCAACTAATGAGTTAGTTGCGGGATGATGTGTTACGGAACGAGTAAAGAGACTTGCCGGTAACGAGGTTGAACTAGGTATTGAGATACCGACGATCGAATCTCGGGCAAGTAACATACCGATGACAAAGGGAACAACGTATGTTGTTATGCGGTTTGACCGATAAAGATCTTCGTAGAATATGTAGGAGCCAATATGAGCATCCAGATTCCGCTATTGGTTATTGACCGGAGACGTGTCTCGGTCATGTCTACATAGTTCTCAAACCCGTAGGGTCCGCACGCTTAAAGTTCGATGACAGTTCTATTATGAGTTTATGTGTTTTGATGTACCGAAGGAGTTCGGAGTCCCGGACGAGATCGGGGACATGACGAGGAGTCTCGAAATGGTCGAGACGTAAAGACCGATATATTGGACGACTATATTCGGACATCGGAAAGGTTCCGAGTGATTCGGATATTTTTCGAAGTACCGGAGAGTTACGGGAATTCGCCGGGTAGTATATGGGCCTTATTGGGCTTTAGGGGAAAGAGAGAGGAGAGGTTGGGCACCCCCCCAAGGCCTAGTCCAAATTGGACTAGGGGGAGGGGCTGCGCCCCCTCCTTCCTTCTCTTCTCTCTTCCCTTGCCTTGACTCCTATTCCTACTACTCGGAAAGGGGGGAATCCTACTCCCGGTGGGAGTAGGACTCCTCCAGGGCGCGCCATAGGGGCCGGCCCTCTCCCCCCTCCTCCACTCCTTTATATACGTGGCTAGGGGGCAACCCATAGACACAACAATTGATCCCTTGGATCTCTTAGCCGTGTGCGGTGCCCCCCTCCACCATAATCCACCTCGGTCATATCTTAGCAGCGCTTAGGCGAAGCCCTGCGTCGGTAGACCATCATCATCGTCACCACGCCGTCGTGCTGACGGAACTCTCCCTCAAAGCTTGGCTGGATCGGAATTCGAGGGACGTCATCGAGTTGAACGTGTGCACAACTCGGCGGTGCCGTGCCTTCGGTACTTGATCAGTCGGATCGTGAAGACGTACGACTACATCAACCGCGTTGTGCTAACGCTTCCGCTTTCGGTCTACGAGGATACGTGGACAACACTCTCCCCTCCTGTTGCTATGCATCACCATGATCTTGCATGTGCGTAGGAAATTTTTGAAATTACTACGTTCCACAACACAGAGAACATGCCAAACCCTCATATCCTTCAATCTCATTGGTTGAAAATCCGTTTTACTGAATATAACTCTGACGTAGACTTTTTCAAGCTGGTTCCATGGTCAATTGCTAACCATACTTTCCATTGTCCAACGAGACCATGGCCATAGTTAATATACTTTCAAGCCGGTTCTTCCTGATCCGGCCGATCGTGACTTTCTTTATCCTTTGAAGAGCTCCCTCCAAGAACTCAACACCACCGTGCGCGAGCCCCATGGTGGGCGCCAACTGTCGTGGAATTGTCACGGCAGATGTCCTAGTGTGAGGCCAACACATCTATGTGGTAGCTTGAGAGGGGTTGATCGGGACGAGAGACGCGAGGCGGATCATCACACAAGACAAGGATTTAGACAGCTTCGGGCCCCGCGAAACATCATCTGGAATAGCCCTACATGTTGTTTGTGGCTAGGTCTCATTATGCTCATGAGGGAGTCGCCGCATAAACCGGCTCTCCTCTAGTTGTGTCTAGCCTTAGCTATTATTTTATGTCCCCCTTTGGGGAGCCCTGCCCCTCCTTATATATGTTGAAGGGGCGGTTTACATGACTAGTCCTAGTTGGATTAGGATTACTCTATTACAAGTGGAGTCCTAGTCTTGCTTCCTTTGTAGGAGAATATTCCTTGTGCTTTCCTCATAAACCGGCCCACCATTAACATGAACCAGCCTTCCGGGCCTTGTCATCCGTCTGACCCGCCCGCCAGATCACCAGTGAGTCATAATGTTCAGGCGGGTTGCTTGTAAACCGCCAAGTCAGGGCGGGTCGCTAGTGAATCGCCAAGTGTCAGCCGGGTCTCAAGTAAACCGCCAAGTCCGGCCGGGTCATATTTTCGGCCGGGTCATACCGCGGGGTATATCCCCAACAGGTCTACCAAATATAATGGGACAAAAGCTATCTTGTGGGGAACCAAGAACAAGAAAATCAGCAGGATATTTAACCTTCCCACACAAGACTTCAACATCTCTAACAATCCCAACTGGTGAAATAGTATCTCTATTGGCAAGCTTAATGGTAACATCAATACCTTCTATCTCAGCTGGTGCAATATCATGCATAATTTCTTTGTATAAGGAAATAGGTATTGCACTAGCACTAGCACCCATATCACATAAGCCATGATAACAATGATCTCCTATTTTAACAGAAATAACAGGCATGCCTACCACAGGTCTATTTTTATCTTTAGCACCAGGTTTTGCTATTCTAGCCAAGAGATCTTTAACCATAGCAATTTTAGGTTCAACTTTAATTTGCTCAGGGGGTTTAGGTGTCTTAATATTACTTTTGTTGACCACAGTTGAAGCTTTAGTATGATTCTTTATTCTAACAGGGAAAGGTGGTTTCTCAACATAAGCGGTAGGAACAATAGGATCATCATAAGTGATAGTTTTTTCTTCAACTTTAATAGGTGCAACTACTTTTGTTTCAATGGGAGGATTATATTTAAACCACTTCTCCTTAGGGAGATCAACATGAGTAGCAAAGGATTCACAGAAAGAAGCTACTATCTCAGAGTCAAGTCCATATTTAGTGCTAAATTTACGAAAAGCATCGGTATCCATAAAAGATTAACACAATCAAACTTAGGTGTTATACCTGACTCCTTACCTTTGTCGAGATCCCAATATTCAGAGTTGCGTTTAATTCTCTCCAATAAATTCCATTTGAATTCAATAGTCTTCATCATAAAGGAACCAATACAAGAAGTATCGAGCATGGAGCGATTGTTGTCAGAAAGCCGAGCATAAAATTTTTGAATAATCATTTCTCTTGAGAGCTCATGATTGGGGCATGAATATAACATTGACTTAAGCCTCCCCCAAGCTTGAGCGATGCTTTCTCCTTCATGAGACCAAAAATTATATATATAATTACGATCACGATGAACAAGATGCATAGGATAAAACTTCTGATGGAATTCCAATTTCAACCGTTTATAGTCCCATGATCCCATATCATCACATAGCCTATACCATGTCAATGCATCTCCCTTCAAAGATAAAGGGAAGACCTTCTTCTTGATAACATCATTGGGCATACCTGCAAGCTTAAATAATCCACAAACTTCATCCACATAGATTAAGTGCAAATCGGGATGCAATGTTCCATCTCCTGCAAAAGGATTAGCTAGCAGTTTCTCTATCATACCCGAAGGAATTTCAAAGTGAACATTTTCAGTAGGTTCAGTAGGTTGAGGAGTAAATAATTGTGGTTCCGGACGAGGTGAAGATACCCCGAACAAACCCCTCAAAGGATTATGTTCCATAGTAACAAGTGACAGTAAATTTCAGCACACTATATAAATTTTTCCTTACCAAATTCCACCTACCAAAGGCGCTTCACTCCCCGGTGATACGTCTCCAACGTATCTATAATTTTTGATTGCTCCATGCTATATTATCTACTGTTTTGGACTATATTGGGCTTTATTTTCCACTTTTATATTATTTTTGGGACTAACCTATCAACCGCGGGCCCAGCCCAGAATTGTTGTTTTTTGCCTATTTCAGTGTTTCGGAGAAACAGAATATCAAACAGAGTCCAAACGGAATGAAACCTTCGGGAACGCGATTTTCTCATCAGATAAGACCCAGGAGACTTGGACCCTCCATCAAGAAAGCCACGTGGCGGTCACGAGGGTGGAGGGCGCCCCCCTGCCTTGTGGGCCCCTCAAAGCTCCACCGACGTACTCCTTCCTCCTATATATACCTACATACCCCCAAACGATCAGATACGGAGCCAAAAACCTAATTCCACCGCCGCAACTTTCTGTATCCATGAGATCCCATCTTGGCGCCTGTTTCGGAGCTCCGTCGGAGGGGGCATCGATCACGGAGGGCTTCTACATCATCATCCAAGCCTCTCCGATGAAGTGTGAGTAGTTTACTTCAGACCTACGGGTCCATAGTTAGTAGCTAGATGTCTTCTTCTCTCTTTTTGGATCTCAATACAATGTTCTCCCCCTCTCTTGTGGAGATCTATTCGATGTAACCTTCTTTTTGCAGTGTGTTTGTTGAGACCGATGAATTGTGGGTTTATGATCCAGTCTATCTATGAATAATATTTGAATCTTCTTTGAATTCTTTTATGCATGATTGGTGATCTTTGCCTGTCGGTGTACAAAAAGAGGGGTACACTTTTTGTACCCCTATAACTGTGCACGGGCAGTCTGAGCAATGGGCACCACCACACCAAGCAAGGCAAGGGAGGTGAGCCAGGGTAAGACCGAAGCTCAAGAGAACTAGAACGACGCCAAGGCGAAGACCACGAAGAGCAAAGGGGACGAAGCGGACTCCCCTGGCAAGATCCTTGCCGGGAGACAGTTCTAGCAGCCCCGGCAAGACCCTTGCCGCGGCGACTCGTCCTGCGCCTACGGAGCAAATCACCCTTGAGTCCACTGCCCCCAAAGAGCAAGGATTTGGGAGACATCCCCGTGACGGCATGCAGATCTTTGTGAAGACATTCAAGATCAGATACGCACTAAGGAGACGACCACCCTTGGCAGGATCCCAGCCGAGGAAGACCACAAGACCCCCGGCAAGCGCCTTGTCGGGGATGACAGTAGGCGCCTCGGCAAGACCCTTGCCGGGGCCCCGGCAAGGCCCTTACCGAGGACACCCGCGGGGCCACCATTAGGCCCACGCCGACTAAACCTCCACCACCGCATGCATGCAGCTGCCGACCCAACCAGCTGGGCAGGCACCTGCATGGCGGCATGCAGATCTTCGTGAAGACCCACCACTGCGCCACCTCAGCTGCCTGCCTACCTACATGGCATCATAGGCGTCGCTGGCCAGGGTGCGTGTCGACACAAGAAGGAGCAGCGACGGACGAGACAGATCTCTCCCCCGTCCCCGATAAAGCAAGGACACCTAAGCAAGACGCATTAAATGCGCCTTGTCATGTAATGATAGGGATAACCTCGCATCACTGTACCCTTTCCACCTCCTATGTGCCACTGTGGCAACCCCTTTTTTCTATAAAAGGAGGCTCGAGGCGACCAGGAGAAGGATTCGGCTTTTTGGAGCTCCTCATGCCCCATAGCTAGCTGAAGAACACAGATATACAATCCACCAAAGCAGGAGTAGGGTTTTGCGCATCCTCGCAGCCCGAACCTGGATAAACGAACCGTATGCTATCTGTTTGATCCGCTCTTCTCACGACCCCGTGCCCCGCTAACCACAGTAGGGATTCTTGTGATCCCATAGGTGTCATTCCCATCGACATCTTTGGCGCGCCAGGTAGGGGGCGCAGTTGTAAGAATAGGCTTTAGTAGTTAGTTTGGCGCTTCTTCATCATCATGGCACCCAAGAAGAAGACGATGGTGGCGGTCGGCCCGTCGGAAGCCGGGCAGCCCGTCCCGACGCGGGCAAGCAGCGGACCGGTCTTAGAAAGGACCCGGGGCGCTGCTCGCGAACACCAACACCATCCCAGTAGCCGGAGTTTGGGAGGCAGCAATGTTTGTGCGCCTGGTAACGGGCCACACGTCGCCAAATCCAAAGGCGCAGCCCAGCCCTTCGCGGGTGGAGCGGGGCCTTCCAAGGTCATCGCCGCCCCGCCCGAAGGCGACGCAAGGACCTCCAAGACTCCCACGCCGACGCCAACAGCGCTTCTCCTAGGCAACGCACGACGAATGGCGTAATCATGCCAAAGATCCCGGGCGTTGCCGCAGGAAGAGCCCCGAGCGCCACTCCCGGGACATAGAAGACCTGCCCACTCGCCGAGGCGCTGGTGAAAACGGCATGCGACCGCGGGGTCGTGATAGAGCTCCTTCTGACATGGTCAGAAGTCGAAGCGCGTCACGATACGTGCAGGTTTCGCCGCCACCGACGCCAGCAGAGGCCCTGGCGCGCGCGCAGTTGCTCCTCGACTTTCCTCCCACTACGGGGAAACTCAACGAATGGAGAGCCACTATCCGAAGCCTTGTTGCGGTGGCCAACAAAGATGAACCAAGTCCGGTGGGGCCCCCGGGTCGACGCTCCGATGAAGTCCCGCAGACCAGTGGCGGAAAAGCCGGCGGCGCCGCGACCACGGTGCATTCACCTCTTCCCCATCCGGTACCGCGGGCGACGCCATCTCCATAGAATCGTCTAACCCGCGGACCCACTATGACCAGCGCCAAGTTCTTCGGGAACGAGCCCATGAAGACGCTCGAACCACTATCGAGCGCCGGCGCGGAGCGCGCCACCAGTCAGACAGGCGAGCAGGGCCTGTTGTGAACCACCCGGCCCCGGAGAGCCCTAGAGGCCTACCTTACGAGGTAGGCTGTCCGGCTTTTACCCGTGAGCTGCGGCAGTTCCAGTGGCCCACTCACCGCACCTTCAAACCTGACGTTGGTGAAAAGTACAATGGCAAGACTCACCCGTCTGAGTTCCTCAGCATCTACACCATCACGGTGCAAGCCGCCGAAGCCCGCGATGATAAGGTGCTTGCGAATTACTTTCCATTGGCTCTTAAACCCAACGCCATGTCGTGGTTGATGCACTTGTCGGTAGACTCTATTTCCTCCTGGTCGAATTTGTGCCATGAGTTTGTGGGCGCCTTTACTGGAGGTCACCAAGCCCATGGCCAAGCAAGCGACCTGCATGTCATTCCCCAGAAGGGAGGCGAGAGTCTGCACAAGTATATACAGAGGTTCAGCCGGGTACAGTACAATATCCTTGATGTTCACCCTGCCGGCATCATCAGCGCGTTCCATCAGAACGTGTGTAACCGCAAGATGCGCGAAGAACTGGCAATGAACAAGGTGAAAGATGTGGCAGAACTCTATGTTCTTGCTAACAGATGTGCCCGAGCTGAAGAGGGAAGGAAGTACCCCGGCGAAGATGCCGGCGTGGAAACCGACTCCTCAGATGAGGATACTGCCACCGCGGCGAAGAAAGGCCAGCGCCGCAACAGGAAGCGCAAAGGTAAAGCTGTGCTTGCCGTCGAGGGATCTGACGACGCCGGCTCCGCCAAGAAAACCAAGGCAGATGACCCCGGCAAGGAAATTGCCGGATGTGTCGCCTGCCGGGCCTTGGCGGCTGCCGAGAAGCCAGGAAACTCCGACAAGCAATACTTCAAGATCCATCGCACCTAAGGCCATGATCTCCAGAACTGCCGACAGGTTGAGCTCCTTGCTGAGAAGTAGAGGGCTGAATATGAGAGGCGGGACGAGGAGAAAGGCCAGGACGGTGCTGAAGGGTCCGGCAAGAAGCGGGACGGCCAGACGGGCCGTCGCGGCAAAGATAAACAGTAGGAGAGGCCCACCCGGGGCCGTGACAAAAAGCCAAAAGACGATGATCACGAAGAGGACGATGAGTCTGGTGACCAAGAATTTCAGAAAGCTACAGAGGCCATGCGCGTCGATGGCGGCGCCTCGCTGCATACCTCTCACCGCCAGCTTAAACAGTGGGCGCGTGAGATTACAGCGGCGGAACCGTCGTTTGATGCCCAAAGGCCGCTGAAGTGGTCCAGCACACCTATCATTTTTGACACTAAGGATCACTGTCGGTGTCAAAACCGGCGGATCTCGGGTAGGGGGTCCCGAACTGTGCGTCTAGGCCGGATGGTAACAGGAGGCAAGGGACACGAAGTTTTACCCAGGCTCGGGCCCTCTCGATGGAGGTAAAACCCTACGTCCTGCTTGATTAATATTGATGATATGGGTAGTACAAGAGTAGATCTACCACGAGATCAGAGAGGCTAAACCCTAGAAGCTAGCCTATGGTATGATTGTTGATGTGTATGTTGTCCTACGGACTAAAACCCTCCGGTTTATATAGACACCGGATAGGGTTAGGGTTACATAGAGTCGGTTACAATTGTAGGAGATCTAAATATCCGTATCGCAAAGCTTGCCTTCCACGCCAAGGAAAGTCCCTCCCGGACACGGGACGGAGTCTTCAATCTTGTATCTTCATAGTCCAGGAGTCCGGCTGAAGGTATAGTTCGGCTATCCGAACACCCCCTAATCCAGGACTCCCTCAGTAGCCCCTGAACCAGGCTTCAATGACGATGAGTGCGGTGCGCAAATTGTCTTCGGTGTTGCAAGGCGGGTTCCTCCTCCAAGTACTTCATAGAAGATTTTGAACACAAAGATAGTGTCCGGCTCTGCAAAATAAGTTTCCACATATTGCCATAGAGAGAATAATATTTACACAAATATAATCTGCTGACGTACTCCGTAGTGTGACATCACACCACGGCCAAGCTTTTATTCGAACCATTTTACTGTCCCATCTTAGCGCGTTATGCGAGGCGGTTTGCTTGGCACGTCTTGTTAAAGTAGAGATCGTGTCCCCTTATTCCGGGATTCCCATCAATACGGGCGTGGGTAACCCAACCGCGCCATTGATTACGGCGCTTGGAGATAAGCGAGTTTTACCAGGCTGGTGGGGACACGTAGTTGCATCCACCCATATAAGGGGATAAGGATCCACCTTTTTACCCACGCCTTCTTCCTCCTTTGCCTATCCATTCTTGCGCACCCGAGCTCTAGCGCCCAAGTCCGCACTACCACCTCAACCTTCCCCAGCCATGTCTGGAGCGGGAGGCAAGTGGATGGTCTCCTCCGTCACGGAGGGGCACATCAAAAAGCTGAGGAAGGCCGGATATCTGGCTAGCGACATCGCTCACCGGCTTCCCAAAAAGGGGCAGCTCATCCCCACTCCTAGGCCCCATGAGAGGGTGGTATTCCTCCCCCATTTCCTCCGCGGACTAGGCTTCCCTCTACATCCATTTGTCCGGGGGCTCATGTTCTACTACGGCCTGGATTTCCATGATCTGGCCCCGAACTTCGTCCTCAACATCTCGGCGTTCATCGTCGTGTGCGAGGCGTTCCTCCGCCTCCGCCCCCATTTCGGCCTATGGCTTAAGACTTTCAACGTCAAGCCGAAGGTGGTGCGCGGCAGCCAGGCGGAGTGCGGCGGTGCCATGGTTGGCAAGACGGCCAACGTCCTGTGGCTCGAGGGCTCCTTTGTGGAGACCCTGAAGGGGGGGCAATCATGGTGGTTTTACGTCACCGAGCCGCGCGACGCCGAATGGGTCGCACCCCCTGAGTTTCGATCCGGCCCCCCTACATGGCTCACGTCCTGGAAGGAGACGGGCCTGTCGTGGGGTAACCAGAAGGAGGTGACCGAACTGCAAACATGCATCCAATCCCTGGTGAACAAGCAACTCAGGCTTGTCAACGTAGTCCAGGTTATGCTCATCTGCCTGATCCTCCCGTGTCAACGACGGGCCTTTAATCTGTGGGAGTTCGACCCGGCGCAGCATCAAACTCTAAACAGGCTCTTCGACACGACGTACGAAGATGCCTGGAGGATGCTTTTCAAGGGCGCCGAGGCTCCCGCATCCGCTACCGAGGATCGCGGATTCAGCGCGCAGCGTCACGCGCTCGCGGTAAGCTGTTTTTCCCTTTACAGGGTATCAGTTTTCCATAGTTTGACTCTATGCGGGATCTAAACTCCCTTACCTTTGACAGGATTGGCAAGCGAAGTCCGGACGGATTGACTATCCGGCGCCTTTGCCTGAAGGCCTAGCGGACGCTCAATTGGCGAAGCTGCTGGTTTCGGCACCCTATGTGGTGCCGGAGAAGAGGGCCAAGAAGAAGGCCACGGGGACTCGAAAGAGTGCCCGACGCCCGGAGGTGTCGGATTCACCATCCGATGAATCCGAGGCGCACTCCTCCCATGAAGACGAGGAGGAGGAAGAAGAGACCCCTCCCCCTCCAGCGGGGGAAGGGAAGAAAAGGAAGGCCGCCCCAACTGGGGAGGCTGAAGGGTCCAAGAAGGGGAAACCCTTTCTCCGGACTACTCCACCGACGCCGACGACGGCAGAGAGGAGTGGGCGCCCATGGCCAAGCCCCTGGCGAAATCGTAAGTATCCGGATACCAAAGTAATTCATAGTATTTGTTTATTGCACAACTTTCCCTTATGTCGAATGTGTTTACGCAGCCCACCCAAAGACTGGCTCGACGTCGTTGAGCGGCTCACTGGACTCGTCGGAGGTGAACTCGCTTCCGACGGCTTCCTCCCCCCGCCCTACGGACGACACCGAGGTGTTATCCCAACAGGTTCCAAGCAGGGAGGAGGTGGTCCCGGAGGCACCGCAAGGCTACCTCGCGTACTCCAGGAGTAAAGGGGATGAAACCCCCCAAGGCTCCAAGTCCGACCCTAGGACGGACACCGCTCCGGAATCTTCAAAGGTTCCAGAGTCCGGCGGGGGACCTCCTTCCAAGAGGAGCAAGCCCGCTGTGCCGATGACCTCCGTCCAACCAGAGGCGCCGGACAATATGTTGGAGGCGCTCCAAGGCGCCTCCGTCGACGAGGGGCACCGCACTATTATGAGTGCGGTGATCCAGAAGGTTCAGTCCGCCAAGAGCGGACTGACTGAAGCTTGTACAAGCCTTTTAATAGGCTTTGAGGTAAGTAAGAATGCGTAAATAATATTACCGCATAGACAGTAGCCCCTGATGCTCTGTTTGGCGTTCGAGAAGAAAAGCCGAATAGAGGATCAAAGAAAATTCGCAGGAGTCTAACAAAAATGAGTCAATATGCATGTGCAGGCTACCCTGCTTGCGTCCGCCGCACTGACTGCGGAAGTGGACACGCTAAAGCAGGACCTCGAAAGGTCCAAGCAAGAGCTCGAGCATGCCAAGAAGCAGCTCGAGGACAATGAAGGTAAGAAATACCTTGTTAAAAATATATATATATAAAAGGTGCAATTGCAAAAAATGACAGGATTATCATGGCTATTGTAGGGGCCACGTCTGAGGTGGCGACCCTTAAGCAAGCACTGGACGAGGCCGAGAAGAATTCAGCCTCGGAGCGCACCGAGCGGGAGAAGTATGAGGCCGAGGTTGGCAAGTTGCGGCAAGAGCTCCAGGCTCTCATGGAAAAACATGAGAGTTTGGAGCGTGACTCGAAGACGCAAGAGTCCGAGCTTGCGGTGGCTATTGAAAATGCCAAATCTGCCAAGGCCGAATCCCAGAAGACCCTCCAGGAGTTGGATGAGGTGAAGAAGATAGCGGCGGGGAAGGCATTCTTTATGCAAAGAAAACACATAAACGTGAGTTACCTGTTACTTACCCGAATCCGGAGCTCTCCAGGAGCGTTCGCAGATCTTCCCCGGAGTGTATCCGATGCCGCCACATTCTATCGAGCCGAGGAGGGCAGCTCGACGGAGAAGGTGTTCTAGTCTCAGTATGCTGAGGCCGGACACCCCGTGCCCCTGAGCGACCAGCTGAAGCAACCGGTCGAGCTCCACAAGGCGGCCGAACAGGCCATGAAGGGCCTCATAGTTCGGCTGTTGCCTGGAGAGGCTCTGCCTGGGAGCTATTTTGGGCTGGTGCGGCGGCTGGTGGAGGCCTATCCAAGGCTTGAAGACATCAAGTGCTCCGTCTGCATTGAAGGTGCCCGTAGGGCCCTTGCCCATGCTAAGGTGCACTGGGGCAAGCTGGATGCGGAGAAGCTTGTGAAGGACGGGCCACCGCCGGGGAAAGAGCATCGCAAGCCCGAGAATTATTATAAGGATGTTTTGAAGGGTGCCCGCCTTGTTGCGGATGAATGTACCAAGGATGTATTTTTTGAGTAAAACCCGCTCGTGTTATCCTGTGCGCTGAAAACTTGTTCATATGCGCTAAGCAATGCTGCTTGAATTTAAAATATTACCTTCTGTGCGGCTGTTTATCAATATTGAGAGATGGCAAGTCGTCGGCTTCTGCCCCCTTGCCGCTAGTGCTGGGATGTTCGGAGATAAACCTGGGCACTCTTTTTCCCATATTTGGGTCCTTCGAGGGAGGCGCTCAGCCTAACGAACGAGGCAATCGGACTATAATGCGTGAACACTCTCACTTAGCCATAGAATTCTATAATTTTAAATTTCGGCGAAGCCCCTAGTATTCGGAAGACCGAGTTCGGGGCGCTATCCATGCCTTGGCCGGACAGAGCTGACTCCTCGCCCTAAGCGGCATAAGTCTTTAGGGACTCAAAAAAACCTCTCGAACAGCGACCAGCTCTCGCTTCATCATGACAGTCAGTTTTAGCTTTCTCCACTGAGGTGCTCGGCCCAGCTCAACTGGGGCACAATCGCAGTGGTTCTCCTAGTGCTACCTTAGCCGATATAGCGGAATGTAAGGCACCAAAACATAGGAGCCGGGCAAACCCAACTATTGACCCAAGACATGATTCGGAGCCGATGCATATAGTGCTATAAGTTCGGGGTGCCGCACTTGTGAAAGTGTTCGGACTTCTCACACCATATTGAGGGATACTAAAGCCCCTGGCGTATTTTGGCCGTACCAACGTGTACGGGTGCAACATGTCGTTAAGGAACATATATAAAAAAAGGTAATGCAAAAAATAGACAAAAGCTATGCATTTTTTTATTAAAATAGCTGCGATCAAAGCAGAACGATACAAGTAATGCGATAAACGAAAAGTTGGACTATTTAACATGTCTGCTCCAGGGGCAAGCTGCGGAATAGTATGCAAAACAGGTATACTGCTCGTGATAGAGTCCACCTGGGATTTCCGTAATGCGGCATGGCTTGTCTGCTTCCCTGGTCCTTGCATCGTTTGTGCGGTAATTGAACTGCCGAACAGGCCTTCCAAAGAGTAGAGTCCTGGAAATAAGAGAAAAGAAAAAAATCAGCAGCCCCTGGTGCGGTTTAAGCCGTGTTTTGGGCGTGCCGTGATGGTGCCCCTCCCCCTATGCCCATGGTATTTCCAGAGCGTAGTTATGGACGCGAAGTACTGGCGTCGCCTTTTTGCGAGGGTTGGGGTTGGGGCCGCATTACTACGCCTGCTCAAAACGTGCCAGGCGGTCTTGTTGTAGGTTACTCCGGGCGCGCTTGACGGTGTCCGGACGTTTAATGGCCGGACTAGAGAACTGCCTGAAGAGGCTGCTTTGTACTTCCGCTGCAAGGGCCGCCGTGTCCTCCTCCGTTCGGAGGGAGCGTTCGGTGTTTTCATTGACCGTAATTACTCCACGAGGGCCTGGCATCTTGAGCTTAAGGTATGCGTAGTGTGGTACCGCATTGAATTTGGCAAATGCGGTTCGCCTGAGCAGTGCGTGATAGCCACTGCGAAACGGGACTATGTCAAAGATTAACTCCTCGCTTCGGAAATTATCCGGAGATCCGAAGACCACTTCAAGTGTGACTGAGCCTATGCAGTTGGCCTCTACACCTGGTATTATGCCTTTAAAGGTCGTTTTGGTGGGCTTAATACTCGAGGGATCTATGCCATTTTCCGCACTGTGTCCTGGTAAAGCAGGTTCAGGCTGCTGCCGCCGTCCATAAGGACTCTAGTGAGATGAAATCCGTCAATAATTGGGTCTAGAACCAATGCGGCGAATCCGCCATGACGGATGCTAGTGGGATGGTCCCTTCGATCAAAGGTGATCGGGCAGGTGGACCATGGGTTGAACTTTGGGGCGACTGGCTCTACCGCGTATACGTCCCTTAACGCACGCTTCCGCTCCCTTTTGGGGACATGGATTGCGTATATCATATTCACCGTCCGCACTTCTGGGGGAAAACCCTTCTGTCCACTGTTGTTCGGCGGCCGGGGCTCCTCGTCGTCATCGCTATGCAGCCCCTTGTCTTCATTGTCGGCGCTTAACTTGCCTACCTGCTTGAACACCCAACAATCCCTGTTGGTGTGATTGGACGGCTTTTCGGGGGTGCCATGTATTTGGCACAAGCGGCCGTGTATTCGGTCCAAGCTGGACGGGCCCCTAGGATTCCTTTTGAATGGCTTTTTCCGCTGACCAGATTTAGAGCCTCTGAATCCGGCATTAACTGCCGTATCCTCAGCATTGTCGCTGTTAATGCGGCGCTTCTGCTTGTTGCGACGCTTCCTGCCACTAATGTCCCTGGTGTCCGAACTGCCAGGGTTCTTGGTCATATTGTTGCTACGAGCAAGCCAGTTATCTTCTCCAGCGCAAAAGCGGGTCATGAGTGTCGTGAGTGCTGCCATAGATTTCAGCTTTTCCTGTCCGAGGTGCCGGGCCAGCCACTCGTCACGGATATTGTGGTTGAAGGCTGCTAGGGCCTCAGCGTCCGGACAGTCGACTATTTGATTTTTCTTTGTTAGGAACCGTGTCCAGAATTGTCTGGCCGATTCCTCTGGCTGCTGGATTACATGACTTAGGTCATCGGCGTCTTGGGGTCGCACATAAGTGCCCTGGAAATTGTTGAGGAATGCGGCTTCCAGGTCCTCCCAACAACTGATTGATCCTGTTGGCAAGCTATTGAGCCAATGCCGAGCTGGTCCTTTAAGATTGAGTGGGAGGTATTTGATGGCGTGAAAATCGTCGCCGCGGGCCATGTGGATATGAAGGAGATAATCCTCGATCCATACCGCAGGGTCTGTTGTGCCATCATATGATTCGATATTTACGGGTTTGAAACCCTCGGGGATTTGATGATCCATTATTTTGTCTGTAGAGCACAGTGGGTGTGCGGCGCCTCTGTACTGGGCGATATCATGACGTAGCTCCGATGAGCTTTGTCTACTGTGTTCGGCCCTGCCGAATTTGTGGCCGGCGTGACGGTTACCGTCTCGAGCCATGGGTTGCCCACGCGATCCGTAGATCGATCGTGTTTGCCTTGCCTTGTCCTCCAACATGTCTCGTAAGTCCGGCGCATATTCCCGTGCCTTGGTACGGGGTGTGGCTTGAGTGGAGGGCCGGGAGGCCTCTCTGTCGCGGCCACGAGGTGGCCGGTCGGCCGCATCAAGTGCTTCCTCCTCTAATTGGGGTAGCAACCTGCGCTTTGGGTAACTCTTGGAGGGGCGTTCGAGTTTATGCTCTTCGGCCGCAAGGACTTCAGTCCATCTGTCAACTAGCAAATCTTGATTAGCTCTGAGCTGCTGCTGTTTTTTCTTGAGGCTTCTTGCCGTGGCCATAAGCCTGCGTTGGAAACACTTTTGCTCAACGGGATCCTCTGGCACGACGAATTCGTCGTCGTCGAGGCTTGCCTTGTCTTCGGAGGGAGGCATATAATTATCGTCCTCGACCTCTCTGTCTGCCGCTCTCTCGTGAGGGCTGGCTTCTCCATCCTCCTGTGCTAAACCTTGCTGGAGCGGGTTTTCTTCGGCACTCTCCGGAGTATTATTATCTCCTGTGCTGGAATCACCGTTTTTTTGTTGGCGGGATTTTGAGCGGCGCCGCTGACGCCGGCGCTTGGGCTGTTTCTTGGAGGGGTCATCCTCTGCTGTTCCATCGCCCTCTCCCTCTTTTGGGGTGTCCACCATGTATATGTCATATGACGAGGTGGCTTTCCAGGGCCTAGTAGGCGTTGGTTCTTCATCGTCTCCTTCATCGGCGTCCATACCGTCGATGTCTTCGGAGTCGAAGTCGAGCATGTCGGTTAAGTCGTCGACAGTGGCTACAAAGTGGGTGGTGGATGGGTTTTGAATTTCTTCATCGTCCGTACCCCAACCTTGCTGACCGTAGTCTGGCCAGGGCTCTCCTGATAAAGAAAGAGACTTTAGTGACTTCAGGATATCGCCGAAAGGCGAGTGCTGAAAGATGTCTGTGGCAGTGAACTCCATAATCGGCGCCCAATCGGATTCGACTGGCAGGGGCACGGAGGGTTCGGAGTCTAGAGAGGAGTCCGGCTCCTTAGAGTCACAAGCCTCGCAGAGTACGGGGCTGGTGTTTGGCTCGATCGCCGTTTGGATCGCAGCCCCCGAGGTGGCGTCCAACCGCCCATCCTTGATCGTCGCGGTCGGCTCCGAACTAAGGGTCGGAGCCGATGCGGGTGCGGCCTCCAGGGCACTGTTCGACGGCAGAACTAGATCATGCTCGTCGTGACAGTGCGGCGCTCGGTAGTGGATCGAATCCATTGAGGGTCAAGTCCCCACGGATGTCAGCCGTGTAGTTTAAACTTCCGAATCTGACCTGACGGCCAGGGGCGTAGCTTTCGATCTGCTCTAGATGGCCAAGTGAATTGGCCCGCAGTGCGAAGCCGCCAAAGACGAAGATCTGTCCGGGGAGGAAGGTCTCACCCTGGACCGCATCGCCATTGATGATCGTAGGAGCCATCGGGCCTGACGGCGACGGCACAGAGGAACTCTCAATGAAAGCACCAATGTCGGTGTCAAAACCGGCGGATCTCGGGTAGGGGGTCCCAAACTGTGCGTCTAGGCCGGATGGTAACAGGAGGCAAGGGACATGAAGTTTTACCCAGGTTCGGGCCCTCTCGATGGAGGTAAAACCCTACGTCCTGCTTGATTAATATTGATGATATGGGTAGTACAAGAGTAGATCTACCACGAGATCAGAGAGGCTAAACCCTAGAAGCTAGCCTATGGTATGATTGTTGATGTGTATGTTGTCCTACAAACTAAAACCCTCCGGTTTATATAGACACCGGATAGGGTTAGGGTTACATAGAGTCGGTTACAATGGTAGGAGATCTGAATATCCGTATCGCCAAGCTTGCCTTCCACGCCAAGGAAAGTCCCTCCCGGACACGGGACGGAGTCTTCAATCTTGTATCTTCATAGTCCAGGAGTCCGGCTGAAGGTATAGTTCGGCTATCCGAACACCCCCTAATCCAGGACTCCCTCAATCACCCTGATCGCATTACCGCAGTCGGGTGCTTGCCATTGTTGGTTTCACCAACAATACGCAACTGATAGTGCAACTATCCCTAGGTGGTTTTGGTAATTCATAACAACATATAGCTCATTGAGCTAATGCTATTCCAAGATGATTATTTCAGGAAAGCTCAATGATTGGCATGGCATGGATGTGAAAGTGGAACCCTCAAAATGCTAAGGACAAAGGATTGGCTCAAGCTCAAAAGCTCAAGACTCTTCATTTTATATTTTAGTGATCCAAGATCACATTGAGTCTTTAGGAAAATCCAATACTATTAAGGAGGGATGAGGTGTTGCTTAATGAGCCTCTTGCTTCATGTGCTTAGTGATATGCTCCAAAACCCTCAACTACTTTCCTATATCCACATATGACCTAAACCCTAAGCCAAACTCGGTTCTACCGATTCTTCCTATTCGACGTCACCGAGTTTCACTTGTCATTAGCCACTGCCAAACCCTAGCAATTCGGTTCTACCGATAAGGATCTCGGTCTCACCGAGATGGGGTTGCAAACTCTCTGTTTCCCTTTCGTAACTTACCGGTCTTACCGAAAGAGCGAATCGGTACCACCGAGATTGCGATGTAAACTCAGTGTTTCCCCTTTGTAACTTTTCGGTCTCACCGAAAGAGCAAATCAGTCCCACCGAGTTTGCCTGACCAACTCTCTGGTTAGCTAATTACCAAATTCGGTCTCACCGAGTTTGTGTAATCGGTCTCACCGAGATTATGTTATGCCCAAACCCTAACCATATCGGTCCTACCGAGTTGCATGTTAGTCCCACCGAAAATCACTAACGGTCACTAGGTTTACATTTTCGGTCCGACCGAGCTTATTGATTCGGTCCCACCGAGATTGGAAAACTATGTAACGGTTGGATTTTGTGTGGAGGCTATATATACCCCTCCACCTCCTTCTCATTCAGTGAGAGAGCTATCAGAAAACACACACACCATTCCAACTCATATGTTCTAAGAAAGAACCACCTACTCATGTGTTGAGACCAAGACATTCCATTCCTACCATATGAATCTTGATCTCTAGCCTTCCCAAGTTGCTTTCCACTCAAACCCTCTTTCCACCAAATCCAAATCCTATGAGAGAGAGTTGAGTGTTGGGGAGACTATCATTTGAAGCACAAGAGCAAGGAGTTCATTACCTACACACCATTTGTTACTTCTTGGAGAGTGGTGTCTCCTAGATTGGCTAGGTGTCACTTGGGAGCCTCCGACAAGATTGTGGAGTTGAACCAAGGAGTTTGTAAGGGAAAGGAGATCGCCTACTTCGTGAAGATCTACCGCTAGTGAGGCAAGTCCTGTGTGGGCGATGGCCATGGTGGGATAGACAAGGTTGCTTCTTCGTGGACCCTTTGTGGGTGGTTGCTTCTTCGTGGACCCTTCGTGGGTGGAGCCCTGTGTGGACTCGCGCAACCGTTACCCTTGGGTGGAGCCCTATGTGGACTCGCGCAACCGTTACCCTTCGTGGGTTGATGTCTCCATCAACGTGGATGTAGGATAGCACCACCTATCCGAACCACGGGAAAAACATCCGTGTCTCCAATTGCGTTTGAATCCTCCAAACCATTCCCTTTACATTCTTGCAAGTTGCATGCTTTACTTTCCGCTGCCAATATACTCTTTGCATGCTTGCTTGAATTGTGTGATGATTGCTTGACTTGTCCTACAATAGCTAAAATCTGCCAAGAACTAAAATTGGGAAAAGGTTAAGTTTTTATTTGGTCAAGTAGTCTAATCACCCCCCCTCTAGACATACTTCGATCCTACAGCAACCTCAAGGTGACAAAGATGCTAGTGGATGGCGGGGCCGGTCTGAACTTAATCTCGCCTGCCGTGATCGAGAAATTGCAGATTCCTGATGAAGACCTCGAAGAGACAGGCACGTTTCAGTGGGGTCAACCCGGGAAGAAGTCAACCAAAGGGAAAGGTCACGTTGCCCGTGACTTTTGGGAGTGATCTGAACTACAGGACAGAAAGGATTGTGTTCGACGTTGCCAAGATCCCATTGCCTTACAACGGGATCCTTGGCCGCCCAGCGCTGGCCAAGTTCATGGCGGCGTCACATTACGCCTACAACACCCTGAAGATGCCGGGGCCTGTGACGATCATCACCGTCCCATCAGACAAGAAGGATGCGCTAATTTGCGCTGACCAACTCTACCAACAAGCAGTTGCAGCAGCCGCCGCTGCTAAGGCGCTTGCTCCTGCCGCTGGAGCCCCGGGAAGGCAAAAGAAGAAGACCGGTGAGACCTCAGGCACCCACTCCGGCAAGCGCACCTCTTCGGAGTGTAGCGCTCCCGTCGAGGACGTGCCAGAGAGCTCCGCCGACAGAAACAAGAAGTCCAGGGCCACACCGTCGGGAACCAAGAAGGTTTCTGTCAAGGAGGACGGCACGGGATGAGCTTTTACCATAAGCTCCACCCTTGACGACAAACAGGAAGACGCGCTCGTCACCTTCCTGCGGGTGAATGTCGATGTGTTTGCATGGCAAGAATCCGACATCCCCGGCGTTCCCAGGGAGGTGATTGAGCACCACCTTGCTGTCTGTCCTCATGCACGGCCCGTCAAGCAGAAGGTCAGAAAGCAAGCTTTGGAACGACAAGAGTTCATCACAGAGGAGATCCGGAAACTGGAAGCAGCGGGTTTGGTAAGAGGAGTGCTCCATCCAACGTGGTTGGCCAATCCGGTGGTAGTGCGCAAGGCAAATGGGAAGTGGAGGCTGTGTATTGATTACACAGATATTAATAAGGCTTGTCCCAAAGACCCCTTCCCGTTGCCGCGCATCGACCAGATTGTTGACTCCGCAGCTGGGTGTGATCTGTTGCCATTCCTTGATGCCTACTCCGGCTACCACCAGATCTTCATGACAAGGGAAGATGAAGAGAAAACGGCATTAATCACCCCATGTGGTACGTATTGCTTTGTACGGATGCCTTTCGGGTTGAATAGTGCTGGTTCAATGTTTGCAAGGGCGGTCCAGATTGGTTTTGAACCCCAGCTCCATAGAAATATGGAAGCTTATGGATGATATAGTGGTCAAAACCAAGAACAGGGCAACCCTCATATCAGATTTACAAGAAACATTTGCAAACCTACGCAAGATCAATCTCAAGCTGAACCCTAAGAAGTGCATCTTCGGCATCCCGTCTGGCAAGCTTCTCGGGTTCTTTGTGTCACAGCATGGGATAGAGGCCAATCCGGACAAGATCAAAGCTATAGAGCAGATTGAAGCGCCCAAGCGAGTCAAGGATGTGCGTCGGCTTGCTGGTTGCATTGCCGCCATGAGCAGGTTCATTTCCAAGTCCGCTGAGCGCGCCCTTCCCTTTTTCAAGATTTTGAAAAAGGCGGGCCCAATGGAGTGGACGCCGGAAGCCAAAGCAGCATTGCAAGATTTGAAGAGGTACCTCTCCTCCGCGCCAATACTAGTTGCGCCTAGGCCACAGGAACAGTTGCTGCTGTACCTGGCGGCAACGAACCAGGTGGTCAGCGCCGCACTAGTGGCGCAGAGAGAAATTGATGATGAGGTAATAGCAGCGACGGAGCCCGATGCCACCGATGTCGAGACGACGCAGCCAATTGAAGTGCCGCCGAAGAAGAAAATGATGCAGCACCCGGTCTACTTTGTTTGTTCCCTCCTGCATGGGGCTAGACCGAGGTACTCCGGTGTGCAGAAACTGCTCTTCGGCCTTCTTATGGCCTCGAGGAAGCTGCATCACTACTTCCAGGCGCACGAAATCACTGTCGTCACTCGCCTCCCTCTGCAACGGATATTGCACAATCCAGACGCAACGGGAAGGACCGTAGAGTGGGCACTGGAACTGTCCAGCTTTGGCCTCAAGTTTGAGAGTACCTCGACGATTCAAAGCCAAGTCCTGGCGGAGTTCGTTGCAGAATGGACCGCGACGCATGACGAATAAACCCAAGAGACTGCTCTCCCCGGCAAGGAGGCAAGTTGCGACTGGATCATGTACTTTGATGGAGCTTTCTCCTTACAGGGCGCCGGGGCTGGCGTACTGCTTGTCGCGCCCACCGGAGAGCACCTCAAGTACGTGATCCAAATGCACTTCCCCAGGGAGGTGTCAACAAACAATACGGCTGAGTACGAAGGGCTTCTTGCCGGTCTTAGGATCACGGCGGACCTCGGAATCAAGAAACTCGTCGTCCGAGGTGACTCGCAACTTGTCGTCAAGCAAGTCAACAAGGATTACCAGAGCCCGTTGATGAAGGCCTACGTCGATGAAGTGAGAAAGCTGGAAGAGCGTTTTGACGGTATACAGGCAGAATACATTCCCCGAGCGGAGAAATATATCGCCGATTACCTGTCAAAACGCGCTGCCCTCAAGCTACCTGTGGAACCAGGTACCTTTGTGCTTCGGCTAACTCAGCCATCTGTTGATCCATCAACAGAGCAGAACAAGAGGAGAAAATCAGGGCCCGGCAAGTACTTTCCCGCCGAGCTCCCCGAAGCCGCCGGCAAGGATGTTACCGGAGACACTGAGCCCGCCACGGGACGGCTAGCTCCGACAGAGCATCAAGCTCTTGCCATGGAGACAGCCGCTTCGATAGGGGAGGAAATGCCTTTAGTCCTCGCCGTCGAGCCCCAGGCTCCAGCATGGGCACAGCATACCATCTGATTCCTCCAAACATGGGAACTTCCTAAGGAGCAAGAAGAGGCGGAAAAAGTAGCCCGTCGCTCTACTATGTACCAGTTCGTCGATGGCGTCCTGCATAGAAAGAGGCCGAACGGCGTGAAATTGAAGTGTATCCCTCGAGAGGAAGGACTGGGGCTGTTGGCGGAGATACATGGAGGCATATGTGGATCCCACATCGGGTCAAGGGCCCTTGCTGGCAAAGCGTTTCGGCAAGGCTTCTTCTGGCCACCGCCCTCCAGGATGCGATGACACTAGTCACCAGGTGTGAAGCGTGTCAGTTGTTGGAAATATGCCCTAGAGGCAATAATAAATTAGTTATTATTATTATATTTCATTGTTCATGATAATCATTTATTATCCATGCTAGAATTGTATTGATAGGAAACTCAGATACACGTGTGGATACATAACAACACCATGTCCCTAGTAAGCCTCTAGTTGACTAGCTCGTTGATCAATAGATGGTTACGGTTTCCTGACCATGGACATTAGATGTCGTTGATAACGGGATCACATCATTAGGAGAATGATGTGATGGACAAGACCCAATCCTAAGCCTAGCACAAAGATTGTGTAGTTCATATGCTAAAGCTTTTCTAATGTCAAGTATCATTTCCTTAGACCATGAGATTGTGCAACTCCCGGATACCGTAGGAGTGCTTTGGGTGTGCCAAACGTCACAACGTAACTGGGTGGCTATAAAGGTTCACTACAGGTATCTCCGAAAGTGTCTGTTGGGTTGGCACGAATCGAGACTGGGATTTGTCACTCCGTGTAACGGAGAGGTATCTCTGGGCCCACTCGGTAGGACATCATCATAATGTGCACAATGTGACCAAGGAGTTGATCACGGGATGATGTGTTACGGAACGAGTAAAGAGACTTGCCGGTAACGAGATTGAACAAGGTATCGGGATACCGACGATCGAATCTCGGGCAAGTACAATACCGCTGGACAAAGGGAATTGTATACGGGATTGATTGAATCCTCGACATCGTGGTTCATCCGATGAGATCATCGTGGAACATGTGGGAGCCAACATGGGTATCCAGATCCCGCTGTTGGTTATTGGCCGGAGAGTTGTCTCGGTCATGTCTGCATGGTTCCCGAACCCGTAGGGTCTACACACTTAAGGTTCGATGACGCTAGGGTTATTAGGAAGACTTGTATGTGATTACCGAATGTTGTTCGGAGTCCCGGATGAGATCCTGGACGTCACGGGGAGTTTCGGAATGGTCCGGAGGTAAAGATTTATATATGGAAAGTTGTTGTTCGGGTTCCGGGAAAAGTTCGGTTTTTTCCGGTATTGTACCGGGAAGCTTCCGGAAGGTTCCGGAGGATTCCGGAGGGGTCCGGAAAATGTTCCACCACGTCCAATACAGCAGCATGGGCTGTAGGGGGCGCCCTAACCTTAATGGGCCAAGGGCACCAGCCCCCCCCCCAAGGCCCATGCGCATGGGAGAGGGGAAACCCTAAGGGGGAGGGCCTCCACTTGACTTGGGAGGCACTCCTCCCCCTTGGCCGCCGCCCCCAACCCTAGATGGGATCTAGGGGGGCCGGCCCCCTCTCTCCCCACCTATAAATAGTGGAAGTGTGGGAGGGCGGCTACACCTTTGAACCTGGCGCAGCCCCTCCCCTCCAATACCTCTCCTCCTCCGCGTGAGCTTGGCGAAACCCTGCTGCTGTGACGCCCTGCATCCACCACCACGCCGTCGTGCTGCTGGATCTTCACCAACCTCTCCTTCCCCCTTGCTGGATCAAGAAGGAGGAGACGTCTCCCGTCCCGTACGTGTGTTGAACGCGGAGGTGCCGTCCGTTCGGCGCTGGTCATCGGTGATTTGGATCACGTCGAGTTCGACTACATCATCACCGTTCTTTTGAACGCTTCCGTGCGCGATCTACAAAGGTATGTAGATGCATCCAATGACTCGTTGCTAGATGAACTCCTAGATGATCTTGGTGAAACGAGTAGGAAAATTTTTGTTTTCTGCAACGTTCCCCAACAGTGGCATCATGAGCTAGGTCTATGCGTAGTTCTTCTTGCGCGAGTAGAACACAATTAGTTGTGGGCGTAGATTTGTCAACTTTCTTGCCGCTACTAGTCTTATCTTGCTTCAGCGGTATTGTGGGATGAAGCGGCCCAGACCAACCTTACACGTACGCTTACGTGAGACCGGTTCCACCGACTAACATGCACTAGTTGCATAAGGTGGCTGGCGGGTGTCTGTCTCTCCCACTTTAGTTGGAGCGGATTCGATGAACAGGGTCCTTATGAAGGGTAAATAGAAGTTGGCATATCACGTTGTGGTTTTGGCGTAGGTAAGAAGACGTTCTTGCTAGAACCCTAATTCAGCCACGTAAAAACTTGCAACAACAATTAGAGGACATCTAACTTGTTTTTGCAGAAAGTGGTTTGTGATATGATATGGCCAAAGTTGTGATGAATGATGAATGATCTATATGTGATGTATGAGATGTTCATGCTATTGTAATAGGATTCACGACTTGCATGTCGATGAGTATGACAACCGGCAGGAGCCATAGGAGTTGTCTTTATTCTTTTATATGACCTGCGTGTCATTGAGAAACGCCATGTAAATTACTTTACTTTATTGCTAAACGCGTTAGCCATAGTAGTAGAAGTAATAGTTGGCGAGCAACTTCATGGAGACACGATGATGGAGATCATGATGATGGAGATCATGGTGTCAAGCCGGTGACAAGATGATCATGGAGCCCCGAAGATGGAGATCAAAAGGAGCAAAATGATATTGGCCATATCATGTCACTATTTGATTGCATGTGATGTTTATCATGTTTTACATCTTATTTTCTTAGAACGACGGTAGCTTAAATAAGATGATCCCTCACTAAAATATCAAGAAAAGTGTTCCCCCTAACTGTGCACCATTGCGAAGGTTCGTTGTTTCGAAGCACCACGTGATGATCGGGTGTGATAGATTCTAACGTTCGAATACAACGGGTGTTGACGAGCCTAGCATGTACAGACATGGCCTCGGGAGACATGCGAAACACTTAGGTTGACTTGACGAGCCTAGCATGTACGGACATGGCCTCGGAACACGGAAGACCGAAAGGTCGAACATGAGTCGTATAGAAGATACGATCAACATGAGATGTTCACCGTTGATGACTAGTCTGTCTCACGTGATGATCGGACACGGCCTAGTCGATTCGGATCATGTTTCACTTAGATGACTAGAGGGATGTCTATCTGAGTGGGAGTTCATAAATAATTTGATTAGATGAACTTAATTATCATGAACATAGTCTAAATTGTCTTTGCAAATATGTTGTAGATAAGTAGCTCACGTTGTAGCTCCCTATTTCAATACGTTCCTAGAGAAAGATTAAGTTGAAAGATATTGTAAGCAATGATGCGGACTAGGTCCGTAGTCCGAGGAGTGTCCTCACTGCTACACAAAAGGCTTACGTCTTTGATGCACCGCTCGATGTGCAAACCCCTACAACATCATCTGTGGATGTTGTGAACACCTGACAGACACATCCTGATGACTACTTGATAGTTTAGTGCACCATACTTTACGGCTTAGAATCGGGATTCCAATGACGTTTTAAACGCCATAAGACATGTGAGATGTTCCAAGAGCTGAAATTGGGATTTCAGGCTCATGCCCGTGTTGAGAGGTGTGAGACCTCTGACAAGTTCTTTTGCCAACAAGATGGAGGAGAATAGCTCAGCTAGTGAGCATGTGCTCAGAATGTCTGGGTGCTACAATCACTTAAATCAAGTGGGAGTTAAACTTCCAGATAAGATAGTGATTGATAAGAGTTCTCTAGACACTATCACTAAGCTACTAGATCTTCGTGATGAACTATGACATGCAAAGGATGGAGTTGATCCCGGAGCTGTTCACGGTGCTTAAGACCGCAAAAGGTAGAAATCAAGAAGGAGCATCAAGTGTTGATGGTTTAACAAGACCACTGGTTTCAAGAAGGGCAAGGGCTAGAAGGGAAACTTCATGGATGGCAAACCAGTTGCCGCTCCAGTGAAGGAACCCAAGGTTGAACCCAAACCCGAGACTAGGTTCTTCTATTGTAAGGGGAACGGTCACTGGTAGCGGAATTACCCCAAATGCATGGTAGATAAGAAGGCTGGCAACTTCAACAAAGTATATACGTGTTATTAATGTGTACCTCACTAGTACTCCTGTTAGCACCTGGGTATTGGATACCAGTTCAGTTGCTATTATTGGTGACTTGAAGCAAAAGCTACTGACTAAACGGAGACTGGCTAAGGGCGAGGTGACGATGTGTGTTGGAAGTGTTTCCAAAGTTGATGAGATCACCATCGCACACTCCATCTGCCTTCGGGATTAGTATTGAACCTAGATAAATGTTATCAGGTGTCTACGTTGAGCATGAATATGATTAGATCATGGAAATTGCAGTATGGTTATTCATTTAAGTTAGGGAATAATGGTTATTCTGATTACATGAATAATACCTTTCATGGTCATGCCCCCTATGTGAATGGTTCATTGAATCTCGATCATGGTAATACACATGTTCATGCCAAAAGATGTAGAGTTAATAATGATAGTATACCACTTTCTCGTGGCACTGCCGCTTAGGTCATATTGGCGTAAGATGCATGAAGAAACTCCATGTCGATGGATGTTTGGAGTCACTTGATTTTGAATCACTTGACACATGCGAGACATGCCTCATGGGCAGGATGCTAAGACCCCGTTTTCAGGTACAATGAAACGGGCAAGTGACTTGTTGGAAATCATGCATGCTGATACGTGTGATCCAATGAGAATTGAAGCGTGCAGTGGATATCGCTATTTTCTCATCTTCACTGACGATTTGGGTAGATATAGGTATATTTACTTAATGAAGCACAAGTCCCACGATCTGATAAAAAGGGGATTTTCTGAGTTATGTGTTTGGCAAACACTTAAGACATTGTGGAATTGTTTCACATTTGAAGCCACCTGGAACACCACTGGGTTACTATATGTCCGGACGTCGTAATCGAACCTTATGAGATATGGTGCGATCTATGATGTCTCTTACCGATCTACCGTTTTCATTTTGAGGTTATGCATTAGAGACAGCTGCATTCACTTTAGATAGGACACCATCTAAGTCCATTGAGACGACGTCGTATGAACATTGGTTTGGCAAGAAACCAAAGTTGTCGTTTCTTAATGTTTGGGGCTGTGATGCTTAAGGCTTCAGCCGGAGAAGCTCGAACCCAAAGTGGACAAACACATCTTTATAGGATACCCAAAGGTGACAGTTGGGTATACCTTCTATCTCAGATCCGAGGGCAAATTGTTTGTCGCTAAGAACGGGTCCTTTCTCGAGAAGGAGTTTCTCTTGAAAGAATAGAGTGGGAGGAAGATAGAACTTGATGAGGTTGTCGAACCTTTATTTCAACCAGAGAGTGATGCAACACAGAAAGATGTTTTCTGTGGAGCCTACATCTGTTGAAGAGGAAGTTAATGATAGTGATCA